>NC_137193.1:53817000-53899500 GCF_960531495.2 Zeus faber | reverse complement strand
AGACTAGGTTTTGTACTGATGATACTCCTTGTGGTGCTGTTTAACAGGTTTATTGTTACTTTTGCTTATTTACCTGGTTGGTTTATCTTGTATAATAAATTCAGAAGACATGAGTACATTTGGTGTCGTGTGTTGTAGGCATGGACTTGTGTGTGACATCTGTGAGTCGCAAGCCCAGCAGCCCGTGAGAATTCCATTCACGTAGTAAAGAGCTGTTGCTGTTTGTTGTCAACTATTTCACTATGTGAACGTGGAAGAAATGGACTGATCTGACTTTTGGCATCAGCGGATTAGAAAAGTGCCAACATACAAACTGAGTGTTTAACAGTTTGTAATTTAACGTTGCAATCCTCATTTAGTTAGTTTTGAACAAAAATATGTGGTGTGGGTGGCGAGGGAGGAGACTGTGCTGTGCTTGTTTGTTTAAAAACCTCTTTGTCCCGCCCCTATTTTGGTTTCTACACAAGTCATGGGCAGTTCAGCCAGACAAGGCTCCCGGTTACACACGCTGCCATCTCCTGGCTCTTCAACAGAATTTCAGAAATTTGACAAAAACGCTTGCAACCGGCTGGGGCAGAGATTTGATGAGATGACCCAATAAGATAGAATGGAAAACTGCCCTCCACATCCCACAGTGTGTCAACATGTGTGGCTCTTCTTGTCTTTTTGGAAGTTATAGGTATTGCAATAATTAGCAGAGAGAGAGCACCATTTTTCAAAGCAGTCACATTTATTTACGTTTCCTTTATACAATTTCTAAACAAGCCATTGTGCTGACGGTTGGCTTTGAAAAGATTTGCTGTCAGATTTTTCGATAAATGTTTACTAAAAATAAATAGGCTTGAACTTAATGTAAACTTTAAAAACAATTTTACAAAAAAACACAAAAACAAATCAACAATCCTTGTAACAATTTTAAAAGTTTTTGTATTTACACATTTGTACAAAAAAATACAAAACTGACGCTAACAAGTCTATTTGAAGCATTCAGTCCAAATGAAATTCCTCTAGTACCATAAGTTACACTGTAATTCATCTTTATGTTTGTTTTTTTTCTTTTTAATGTTTAACGAAATCCATTAGGGGAAAGAAACGGTTTAATAACACCAACACATGTACACCTTATGGCCTTTGGCAGAAGCATCTACTCCACTTGGAGAGTGTACTCGAGATTATTAGTCAAGGAGGAGAATGCCCAGGGAAGTTCGAACCGCTCTGAGAAACGCTAGAAAAACAGCCCCGGGTAGAGCGCGAGACAAAATAAATCGTCACAACAATCACTTTATCAGTGCAAGAGTCCAGAGTACACACACACGCACGCACGCACGCACGCACGCACGCACGCACGCACGCACGCACCCACCCACCCACACACACACACACACACACACACACACACACACACACACACACACACACACACACACACACACACACACACACACACACACACACACATCACTGGAATGGTGCTTCACAGACACAGACCCTGTTCTGGTTAAACAGTGTTTTTTTCTGGAGCTTATATTTCAAATAAAAGCGTGGCCTCTGGTTACGGGTTGAACATCTGAGGGAATTATCAACCTGCGGTGTTTAGTTTACAGTGTACTAAGGACGTGGCATCACAAGATTCCCCGATTTCTCGTTACGGCCAAGTAGCGCCGCGCTACCGAGGAACACCAAATACTCAGCAACTGCTAAAGGAGAGAAATACACAGATGGTGGGGAAAACGTTTTTTTTTTAAATGATGGTGAATTGTTCTTGTTTTTTTTCCCACTTCTCTCTGGAACCAGTGTCTTTTATAAAATTATACATGTGTCCTGCTACATCTTATTATTATTATTATTATTATTATTATTATTATTCAAAATAAGTCTCTGAAGAAAATACGTTGTCAAAAATACATTTACTTCATCTTATATTTTCATCAGAAGATCCTACACGTGGGTTGACTACGTACATGAAAGCCAAATGAAAGCGAAAGAGTTGACTTTGTATTGAGTAAAAAAGATAAATACATCTAGATTGTACACAGACCATATTGAGACATGTCGGGTTGGTTTTCGATGAGGAGGAAAAAAATAATAATTTGATGTCATTGGATAGAAAAACATTGTGTGACAGAAACAAGTGGAACAGCTAAGGCTCCCAAAGGCGAAAAAAGCCTCACAGCTGGTACGGCCGCGTCGCCGCTCACGTCCACGTTACTTTTTCCACTTCCGACAAGACTTCGAATGACCTACGTTTACAACGCCCACGCTGAAAAGAACGTGACTTCTCTAGAAACAAAAGGCAAATCTTCTTCTCCTCAGACACTTTCCGCTTGCCTTTTTCAACGGTTCATTAACACGTCAATCTCCAAAAACCAAAAATTAACCTTTATCGTTTTTTTTTTTTTTTTTTTTTCCTCCTTCTCTTCCAGCTCCGTGTTCCTGCTCCTCCTTTTCCTCCAAACCTACTTAAAACTTTTTCATTCGCTGCATTTAACCCGCTCGCTCCATTCTCTCTCAACAGATTGTTGAGTCGGGTGTGATCATTTCTGCCCTTTAATGTATTTTATTCATCCATATTCAGGAGATTCAAACCGATTCAATTCTACGATGTCTTTATATTTTACGTTTGGCATTTCCGTCTCATACTTACAAAGGGACTGAGTACAAAGCTGCAATTTGTAATCAAGCAACAATAAATTGTTTTAGGCAATTGGTTTATTTTCCGCTAGCTCTCATTTTGCGTAATAAATGGAATTGTTAAATACGCATTTTCTGGCTAAAAATAATAAGAACTGTATTTATAACACTAATTATTGTTGTGTGTTTAACTGCACACACATTCACAAAATACATGTGGTAAATCGCTAATTTATTGATAAACCAGTATAGTTTCTCATAAATCCTGAAATATTTTACAGAAGAGCAATTTAGAAAAGTC
Organism: Zeus faber; assembly: GCF_960531495.2. Lineage (NCBI taxonomy): Eukaryota > Metazoa > Chordata > Actinopteri > Zeiformes > Zeidae > Zeus > Zeus faber. The sequence goes on along the minus strand of NC_137193.1, from coordinate 53,896,568 downwards.
ACAGGCAGGGAACTTAAAAAAATAGTTGGAACTTCATTTTAAGCTAATAGAATTTTGTTTTATTATAAACTGTGAAAGCTGAAGCTTGCAATGTGCTTTAGACCAATGTAATCTAAAAACCCCAAACCTTTGGCAGATACATCTACACAATGATCCATTCAGTATCACAGCTCTAGAAGAGTTTCTTAAACTGAGTGCAAAATATTTGTAGTTTTAGAAATAGTAACAGTAACTTCTTATTAAAGGGAAAATGCATTTTGAATGTGATGGCTTGAATGTGAACACCTTAGTTGCTTTTTAAAAGGCCACATTTAATTACTTCAAACTATGTATAGAAAGTCAATTACTCATCCCTATAAAAACTCCTTCATCAAGTTCAAATAAGAAATAAAGCATTTTAGCAAACCGTATTTCTTTCTTTAAAACTATATTGTTTGTTTGCCTGAATTGTAATGCTTGCACTCTATCTTATTTATATCTTATTTATATCTTATTAAGCTGCGCTCGTACCATATTTATGATGATGATGCTCCTCTACTGAATGCGATGTGGTGCATAACTACTCTGGTTCCGTGTTCCTGATATCACTACATATTTTGGGACACGTGTAGTTTCAAATATCCTCATAACAATAACAATGTGTTACTCTTACTCCTGCTGCCATTGCCATTGTACTTAGTTATGGTTAACACAATTATCAAGCTCATTAATAGAGAATTTAGACCGTATTTTCCGTATCTATTTTTCGTCCCTGTAAACCACTGAAACCCTGGTTTTGAGCTGCAGCTAAGTAGAGCCTGTTGACGAGCGGTCATCATGGGGGCTTCCGTCTGAGTTTTCGGTTTCACCTTCGGAGATGGCCTGCATGGGCGCCGTGTAGAGCCGTCCCCGCGCGCCGTAGCGGCTGCTGTTCGCAGGCGGAGGGATGCGGCACCTTCCCTGTCTGTAGGCGGTGGACATGGGGAAGACCTTCGGGGAGAAGCCTTCGGCGTTGGCTCTGGGCAGCGGGGAGGCCGGGGAATCGGACCCTGAGGGGGACTGCTGCGGCACCGGGGAGGGGGAGTCCTCAGACCGGGGTCCATCCCCTAGCGCGTCCCCGGGTGATTTGGGAGCGATTGGGCTCCGGAGGATCTCCGTGGCCGACATGCGATAGCTGGTGTCGGAGCGGCTGCCCTTTTTCAGCAGCAGCAGTTTGAACTCTTCGTTGGAGGTGCTGGACTTTTTGGCACTCCTGTAGATGGGTCCGGGGGCTTTTTGGACGCCGGTGGGGGTGGCGGGGGGAGTCGGGGTCACGGTGGAGCTTGGCAAGATGGCCGGACTTTCGGGGGCGGGGCTTCCGGACGCGGCACCCAGGCGGTTCCTCGCATTCAGATCAGTAGAATCTTTTCTGCCCAAGACTTTCCTTTTAGACCTGAGGAGTGGGACCAGTTATGTCGAAAGTCTCTTTATACACATAACAAGATTATGATCTTTTTGTGGCAAATAGACTGTTAAATACACACCTATGTATCATTGCAAATAGATCCTCAGTCGTGCGAGCTCTGGAGGGCGACAGAAAGACCTCGTCATCCGTCCTCATTTCCTCGTTCATCGGTGACATTGCACTGTCACTCGATGTAGACTCTGTTAAGGGAAGTTTAACATTTTAATAAGACGGTATTAAAGGATTCTTTTTAGCCACCTTACTAAGAAGTGAATTTCATAATATCTTCACACACCACTTCACAGATTCAGCACTATGACTCACTTACTCAAGTGAGTAAAATATATTTACCTTTGCTGAAGTAGTCTTCAGTTTCTGGATTGGACTCCTTGCTGTCTTGCGTGGCACTTCTGGAGGGAACACCTGGCGACTCATGATCTACATCTTTGCTACCGTCACTGCAACGCTGTGATGTCTCTGACTGATAGCTGGGAACAGGCATGTTAGGATTCTCAGGTCTATTGGCTGTATTGTGCTGACTTAAAGCTGAACATTGTTTGGTTCGACACAATAATGGTTCTTCTTCAGGCGGCTCGGTTCTTGCGAGTGGAAATGGCTCTGGCCCAAAGCCGCCTCTCCCGAGAGCAAGGGGATTTGCCGTCTCACCCTCCTGGCGAGTCTTCAAATCGGTGACATAAGTACAGAGCTGTTCCTGCTCTGACGCCTGCCCTGATTGGAGGAGGAATGCTGCCATACTTTCTGCATGAGCTGGAGACTGTCTTTCCAGGTTGTTACTTTTATCTCCGTGACTCGCTCCATCTCCGGCGTCACCCGCAGGCCCGTCTTTTTCGGCGAACAGTTTTTTACAGGGCTCCAGAAAGGGGCCCTGATGAAGTGAGACTAGGGGACTCTTGAGCTCTAAGGACCTGCTGCTGGAAAGTGTGCTTACAATGTTCACAGTGGGGCATTTGGGTCTTGTTACAGCATCAGTGATGGTTTTGTCTCGACCATCTTCATTTCCTTTGTTGATGGATCTCAGCTGGACAGAGTGCAGCACTGTAGGAGTGATTGACATGACATGGAAGCGGGGCGGCTCTGAGTTACTGGGCAGCAGAGGCTGGGCTGAAACTGGCACCAAAGCCTTCCGCTTGTTTTGTTTGAGAATTTGCATCTGGTTCCTGTGAGCTGAAGGCCTGTTGCCAACATTCTGAAGGGCACTTAGGTCGAGGTGGGAGGGAGGGATGACCGGCAGCTCCAAGTCTCTCTTGGAAAGGGAGCCTCCATCCCTGGAAGACACAGACTGCAGCGAGACGAGGGAGGACTTTCTCTCTGGAACTTTGGGCTTCCTCTTGCCACTGGTGGGCGACAGCGGGCTGGGGAAAAAAGCAGAAGGGAATGTGGATGTAGGGGTCTCCGATTGACTGGAGTAGCCACTGGAAGGGGATGCCAGGCCTGCCAGCTTGTCAGGGGAGGCGAGCTTGAACTCTCCCTCTACCGATGGAAGCGAGGGAGTGGTGGCCCTGGAGTCCGACTGTGATGTCTGGGAGCCGGAGCTTTCCTGCGACTTGATGCATTCAATGACAGTTGTACCTGTAGCAGTGCTGGAGTTTGACAGTGATCGGTAGGTGTCGTTAGATTTTAGGTCATTAAGGAGCCACAGATCTGCATAGTCTGACTGCACCACCCCATCATCCTTAAAGGAGTGTGTATCTGTGGACACACCTAATTCCGGTAACTCCACGGAGCATTCTGCCTCCCAGATCTCCAAGGATTCCCCCATGAGGGAAGCGTTCTCCCTGTGATCCAGGGAACCGGCCAAGTCCAGCTGCAACTTCCTCTCCCTGGAAGACAATGGCAGTTGCTGTCCGCATGTTATCTTTGGTTCTTTCTTATCAGGGATGTTTCCCTCACTGCATATTTTCCTTAAGGATGAACTCCTCTTGGGTGGAGATGGCTTCACCTTTGGTTTTCTTAATGAGAGGCAGCGTCTCGCAAGGTGACTACTTAGGTCCGCTTGGCAACAGTCAGAGCCGGCTGCATAGTTATAAGTGAAGCTCTTGCTACCTTTAAGACCGCAGTCAAAGTGCATGGAGGTATAGTAGCCTTCAGTGTCTACAGAATAGTGTGAAACCGTGTCTGCCTTTTCGGAGGGAGGCTTGTCGGAGTAGCTGCTCTCACAGGTAGCCATACTGGTGAAGCTGGGGCAGCCCAGGCTGCCTTCAGCCTCTCTGTTAGGCTCGGGGCTGAAGCCCTGGGGGCAGGTGGGCTCTGGGTGGGGGTAGCTCCACTCCCTGTCGCTAGCGGTGCCAACCCCGGTGTCCTCTAAAATGTCCATGGCTGTGGAGGAAAATGAGCCCGCCCGCTGGGTCCTGAGTGCCTGGAACCTTTCCAGCTGGTAGTGATCCAGGTGGAATGTGACAGGGTCGTCGTTGGTGTTGGTCGCAGCGTTCAAGGACAGTTCAGAGTCACAGTGGGACGACCCGGTGAGCGGTGGTGAGGCAGCAGGAGGAATGGTTTCCGAAGTCTGGGAGGGGCAGGTGGAGCTGCTGCCACTCCAGTTCCCACTGGACGACTGATGGTCGTCCTTGTGGTCCATCTGGCCCGACAGCGCCCCTGTGGTAGAGACTGAGTGGATGGGGCTGCTGAAGGTGTCAGAGCTGGATGAAATCTCACAGCTCCCCAAGTCAGCCTTACTGGGTAACCGCGACCTGCCCCGGTCCATCCAGCCGTGCTCCGGACTCTCTGCGTGCTGCTGGTACACCAGGCTTCCACGCTGGTGCTCAGGCATGGCCTGGTCGTCCGTGCTCTCCTCCTCGTCTTTCAGAATCAGCTCCCCGGGTCCGGACAGGAAGTCCTCCGTCTCGAATGGGGACAGCTCCTCTTCCTCGTCTTCATCACTGACACTGTGGCTCTGGTCAATCAGACGACCCCCCTCGCGAGGGAGACTCCGGGAGCGCAGGCGAGCGCCCACCGAGGCTGTGAACATGTTGTCAGCGCTGTCCGGCAGGGAGGAGATGTTTCCTGCGGAGTAGGAGAGGCAGAGTGCGGCCCCGGGGCCTCTCTGGGCTCGGATCCTCCTCCGGGCAGGGGCTCCCGAGATCAGAACCTCTTCCGTCTGGCAACCCGAGTCCTTGGTGCTGAGGCGACTGGTCAGATCGTCGCTGCAGGAAGTGATGTCTGGGCTTGGGTGGACTATCACTGTGTGTTCCCCAGAACTAGGAGACTCATCAGAGTCTGGGGAACAAAGACACATTAGAAAACAGCGTTACTCCTCCTGGAGGGACGATAACTAATTAATAAGACAATTACAAGAACGTAGGGATGAGTTGATATGAGATGAGTTACGAGAGCTGAGAAACTCGCAGCAGTTGCTATTATAACAGGCAAAAAAAACAGATGAAAGAAATAATGACATTTAAAATGTGTATCCATAATATTTTCAATTTATCGACTAACATATTATTTAGCTTTTGCCATAGGTTGGTCTGTATTTATAATCACACAAAATAATTTATCATACAATTTCAACTTATTGTATCAGACCCTTAATATAAACATATTTGCACAAACTACATGTAGGCTAATAGAGTGCACAGCCACAGTGTCCTCCTCTCCTCCTTTTTACTTCCGGTCTGACGGCCTCGGCACTGAAATTAAGCGTGTACACCACTGGCACTTTTTAGTTTTTGTACAAAAAAGGTTGACGTACCTAGTTGTTGCTGCAGCTGCCGGGGAATACCGGTGACGGTTTTGCGCCTTCTCAGCTTCCTCCTCCTCTGAAGTACAGACTGCGAGTGAACCAGCGAGCAGCGCACACTAGCATCTCTGTCAAAGCCGACCCCTGCCGAGGAGGAGACAGCACATCTGAGGAATCTTTGTTTGGCCAAAAGACCACCATCATTTTCACACAGTTTTAGGCAAATCTGCACCCAACAGTGTTTTAAAGAAACACATTCAAATGCTTTCAATCAAAATGTGCTGAAAAGAAGATCCTTTAGGCGCTTCTTATACATTTCTATAAATACAGAATTCATCAAAGAAAGAAATCATCAAATTGTAAACAAAATGACACTTGACCTGCAATGAATGGATGAAACTCTGATGACTCAGTAAAGCCTCATGCATGCTGATGAGTTAACATTATGGAAGCATTGTGTTTTCTTACCTCTCCCCTCCCCGTTCTAATGAGGTCTCTATTTGAGCTTGTGCTACCTCGCCGTGATGCTTCCCCCTCACCGTGCTTATCATGACTGTTGTTGTTGTATGGAGGCCGGCTTTTCAGCTCCACGGTGATAACTGCACTTTGCTTACAATGTGCAGTTTCTCCTCCACTGTCCCTGACTTAGCCAGTGTTGGTGTACAGCTCTCCTTTGACTAAGTGTGAGTGAGAGTAAATAAAAAACGGGCAGGCCTTTCACCGTTCTGATGGAACTAATTGGCATTCATGTCACAGCGTCTTGTCCCTTTGCCATCGCAGCCACATACAAAGCGTCTAACCATCAGGAAGTTAATAGGGCAAAAAAACATGACTTGCACTTTCCATGGGAATTGTCCAGGACAATTTCACACACTGTGTAACACTGTTACATTATACGTATCAGGCGCCGTCCGTTGACTAGAAGGCTCTATAATTGAGTCTCTGGATAAACAATGAATGAAAAATGTGGAAAAAAAAAAGCAAAAGTCATCTGTGCCCAAAGGGAACTAAGACTCTACAGCGAATGTAAATTGGTAATGAAGCCTGCCAAAACCCATCCCAGGGAGTGGGTGCTGTGTGCACTGTGAGAAAGGGTTTCCTATATTTCTAATTAAATGTAGGGAAATCTATATACATACACAATGCTGTTTTAATGAACCCTACAGTTCATTTTACAATTGACCTTTTAAACTTGTATTAACTGTACTCTATCTAACCTAACGCAATATTTCTTTCTGAAGTCATAGCGAATTGTATTGAACTTTTTTTCCATTCCTCCTGAGTAAATATATTGGTGAATGGTTCTAGAAATTTACCAGTGACATTAATAGGGATGACGCATGAGTTGATGACTCGAGAATCGCTTTTCATTCTCTCTTCTGGCGTCGGGAGCGGCAGGGCTTTGGACCAGTTAGTCTGCTTGTCCAGAGTGGAGGGGATGTTAGGGATGGGAAGCCGGGACCGGTGTCCCAGCGACACCTGCTCGGCTTCGGGGTCGGGGGAAACAGCCTGGAACACACGGATATTTAAATGAGCACGTCATTATCCTGAAATGGCAAATGAAAACGGCATTTAAGAGTTAATGACTCAGCTCTGAACTCAGCTTCTGAGGTGGATGTGTGAATTGGTATTCGGAACGTTATGTTACCTTTATCACACTGAAACCTCGTCCAATTAAATGTAAATCAATACACATGCCATTCAGAGAACTGAGTTTGAGCAGTTTAGTGGATTACAAATGACACGTCCTTAAAATAATATGAAGCATGCCTTTTGGAACTTGGAGAGTCATGCATTGTGAACTCCATGCAAGAGAATGAAATGAATGAAAAGATTGAAAAAAAAAAAAAAAATCGGAACGAATTGCGAAACAGGAAAGTACCTCGACAGCCGGGGAATTAGTTTTTTCATCGCCTTTTGCGGTCTGACCAAAAAGTGTCTAAATAAGCATTGACCAACAACGTGACAAAATTTGCTGTAAATACTAATTCGAAGTCACAAGGCACTGAGGTCATGGTCTGATGATGTACAGCGACGGTGTGACTCTAGATAATGAGGCTTCCCTGCGGAATCTGGAAGAAGGCTCTTCAGTTTGGCGTTTCCTTCTAGAACAGGTTCAGTTTCAGTGTTCCAGTCACTCACCATCTCCCAGCGTGAGTGTTCCACAACTCAAAAAAAGTCAAATTTAAGAAGAAAAAATACTGTTTCTGGCTTCCAACTTGGAATAGAAAGTAGCTACCCTCTAACATACACATTTAGGGAAGAGAGTGCTTACCTTTGGATTTTCACAGAGAGGCACATGTGAAACTGGGAGGGATTCTCAAGCTCAACTGGTTCCCACCTCCAAAACCCCGAACTCCCACCCCCATTTAAAGCCTTTGTGCTCTGTTCCCCAGCAGACCAATGAAACCATGTGACAAAAACCTGGCCACAAAGGGAGCTGGTTTCCTTGGAAACTTCTCTCAACTAGCAAAAGAAAAAAAATCAAAGGGAATGCACTTACAGCTGATTTGTTTTGGGAATAGAGAGGGCGTGTTGGTTTTTTAGGAGTGCGACGGGACGGAGAGGATGAAGGCAGGAAGTGAGGAATGAATGACACGGAACGGAGGACGATGAGAAAAGACCCGACACAAGAAAGAGAAGAAAGAGAAGTAATTTGGGGGTTTGTGCCTTGGCCCTGATGCTGAGGACTAATTTGTTGAGGTTTCACTGGGGATTTGGTGTGAAAATCATTTTCAGTGTGATGGCTAAACAGCAACAGATCGGCAATACGGAGGAACTTCAGGGATGGGTGCTGAGAGGAAACCACAGCACAGAGGGATCATGGGTAATCATAGGCATGAGCTTCGCGAGGCGGACCCTATCATTACAGAAACCCAGTCTGTGACTGGGGCCCTGACACAGACATTCCAGGCATACTGTTGCTACCGGTCCTTCAGCTTAACTCCTAAAAAAATGTATGGCCTGGAACTGATTTATGTGTCTATGTGTGAAAAACTGCTTAATTTGTCATTTTTCCACCACAGAAACCATTAATGTGCAACCCAGAATCACTCGATCAAGGGCGTTTTGGTGGCACTGAATTCCACTTGTTGGGACGTGTTATGTGAGTGTCTGTCAGGCTCATGCATATAAAAAGGGGTTGCGTTATGGAAACCAGGAAGGTTCCAGAAGAAGAACAAAGACAAGATGAGGATCCCAGACTGGAGGTGTTAGAAACATACAGGAGCCAGAAGCCAGGGAGGGGGACAAATACCTTTCTGCTCCAGGGAGAAAAGTGGCAACATTCGGTAGGGGAAGAGGAGCGGGTGTGTTCAAACTACATTAAAAGACCAAAAAGAAAAGGACAACAAAAAATAAATGACAAATGAAGGAATACAGGGATTTAAACAACAAACAAACAAAAAAACAAACATCGAGGTGAGGTTAATGACAGGAGATCTTGGGACGTGGACGGGAACGTAAAGAACTGAACAGGAAAACATCTGTGAGCGAATCCCCTGCGAGAAAAGCATCAATGAATGAACCGATGGATGAACTGAGAGGTGAACGGCTAGAATCCAATTCCCGGGATGCTGAAATGAAAGATGAATTAGGATCCGTTCCCCTTGGGTTTCTCACCTATTATAACATAAAGATAGAATATCAGGACCGATGATGAAAAAGAGCGCAATGGGAGCAATTGCTCCGTTCTGCTTTTCCCTGTTTACCTGTGTTTGTGTTATCTGTGTGGCCGCATCTCTCACACATTTGCCTCGCTGCTTGGAAGGAATAATATGGATTTAAATTCACACAAAGCATATAAACAAATGAATACACAGCATGCAAGGCCTCTATTCACACTCGAGTGTACAAAATATGTTCTTCAAAAGAAATATACTGACAGGAAGTAACACACACCACAAATAAACACTTACTATCGGGCAGAGCGATATATACAAGAGTCTTTTCTTAAAATAGACAATGAAACTCACAAAGTATTGATATCTCACAACCTCTAGTTATTTATCTAAGATTCCATGTTAAAAAATCACAATAAACTGTATGGTTATACAGAGAATATCTCCCAAGGTTAGCCACAAGGTTTTTCTTTTCTTGTAAAAATTCCCTCTTGTGATAAATCCGAGGTCATAAATTCTCATCATCCATAATTTGGTCCACGCATGTGGGCATTAAGATGTGACGATATCTTGATAACAAACAACCAATCATCACTCTGCCCTATTCTACAACATGAAATCCTAACATAGAATCCAATGTCATGGATGGGATCAAATTGATAAAAACACAGATGAAGGGACACACAAACAACATAAAAAAAATGGTAACAGCACTGAAAATTCCCATGGATTACCTGTAACATGGTCCGATAATTTAATGTAAGGGTGTTAAATAAATAATGAGTGGATCATGATCAAGGGAACGAAACAAGGGAGGGTCGGACGGGTAATAGGAAACCTATAAATCTACCTCTTGTTGTGATTCCACTGACTGTGTCCCTGAGTTCCTCTCAGATATCTGCCATTAAACAAAGTATTCTAATATTACACATATATTGACATATTGACAGAAGTTTACTAAAATTAGATTGTTTTAGTGCAGCTCTTACCGTGCTCAAACTCCGGCTCCTCAGCTGGCCTTTTTGCAGGCTGCGTGGCGAGGGGTATGTCGGCATAGGGGGCGCCACTGAGATGCAGATGGTCACTCTCCTCTCCCTGCTGCAGGACCTTCTCTGGCGGTGATCTGACATTTGAAAAAAAAATGCAAAAGTTATTATCACCCGACTGTAATGCAGAAGGGAGGTAAACGATGATGCAAAAGATGTCAGTGTACACCAGGGCTGTCACATTTGTGAAAATTAAGCTGACAATTAATCATCCGACAAATAATTGAGATGAATTAACTGTTCATTTAAGGTCAAGTATAGTATAAGCCTATGATGTTGTAATTATAGCTATTCACCTTTTGAAGAAGAGCCAATCAGAATAACATAATACAGGTAGACAGTTAATTTCCCTTAATCCACATGATGGAAACTTTGGAAATATCACTTCTTCTTAGATTGTCTTGAAATTACCTTGACATTTGGATGAAAACATATACTTACATAACCGTTTTGTTGGCCTTGTGATCAGCTAAAATGATTGTGATCAAGGGATTATATGATAATTCTACATGACAGGCCAAGTGGAAAGGAAAGACTAGTTTTGTACATTCACTGAAACACAGAATGGGGGGAAACCAGGAAAACACATTATTCAGGACACACAAATGGCAAGGTTTCTACCGACTCTTTCTATAAGGTGAATTACACACTATGTCCACTAGAGAGCAGAACGACACAAGACAGGATAGATTGTGCAGACCTTTATGGTGGGAGACACGTGTCCGAGAAATGCCTTGTGTCACGATATAAAGAATAAAAACACAAGAAAATATTTTTCTGAAAAAAAAAATGCAAAACAATTGGACAGACTGATCAATGTTAAAAAAAATAAACTTTGGCTTTCAGTGAGAGAGAGAGAGAGAGAGAGGAAGAGGGAGTGACATTGCCTCTGAATTCCCAGTTTCCTGGAGAGAGACTGGGACAGAGGCTGAGTGGTGCTGGGCTCCTGGTCGAGAGCGACTCACCTCTCTGCAGGGCCCGAAGGCTTAGCTTGGCGTGCCGGTGGAGCTCCTCTATGCATGGTGGCCGGGTGGAAGGGTGGAAGATGTTCCTCTGCTGGTGCCAGGGGGCCTGGTAGTGTCCCGTCAGCTTACTCTCCACATCCAGGTTAGACACGGCTATAGAGAGAGGAGAGTTCGTCAGTGTTTCCGTGATCCTGTATAAAGCTGAAGGAAAGAGAAACGACCACTCCAGCGGAATACAATAGACGAGACACAATAGACGGGTGTCAAGCTCTGAGAAAATAAAGTATAGGGGATAATCGGATACACCAACATGCACAGGACAATAGCCCCCCTTCTAATGCAATACCATTACTACCAGCCAAACAATGGGTATTAATGGAACCTGATACCATGGCCTCTAAGCATTGACCACTACCTGGAGTAATCTCATTCCTTTCACACCTCTTCAGAATGCATTTAGGGGAAAGTCAGCTCTCCGATTACATAAAGTGATGGTAGGGCCTTGAAGAGGGAATGTTTTGAGACAGGAATGGTTCTTGAGACTATCTGCTCTGTGATTCCAAACAAAACCCCTACGATGCACTGAATTATCTTTTAAATGTTAACTCCTCACTGCAGCAGCCAGGCAGGCTGCGTTACCCACCAACCTTGATGTTTTAGTCATTAGTAGGCAAAAGTATTAGAGTAGGCCTATCGAGGTCCTGATCTCTATGAAGCTACAACCTCTCTTGCATACATCAAATCTTGATAGGAGTGGCTCTTCTCCGTGATGGAAGCAGAAAAGTAATTTCCACTGTCATAGAACTGTTCATTTAGTCAGCAGAATGCAATGAACCGAATGACTTTCGCAAAAAGAGCATAATAGTTTACTTACAGGTCTTTGGGAGGATGTAAATAAAAATGCTGTGGTAATATAGACATTATATGTTATATCTGCAGATTTGGAAGCTGTACCTGTTTATTTGGAATATTACTCTGCAGCAGTGCTGCCCTGAATGTAAATGTATGGATACCAAGAAAAAATGAACCAAAAATGTATCAAATTGATGTAAATGTGACGAACATTTCAGAGAGCTAGGAAATGTTGATGATTCAAATGTAATTTATCTCATACTTTAATCCACACTAGCGCTGACAGTTTATCTTCCCTCAATGTTGCCTAAAGGTCTATGATTACAAATGAGCAGTTCAGCGGAGTAGGGTGAGTGCTAATTCTTCGACAAACACACTTTAAAACTGTAATTGTAATAAGCTGAACAGACCCCAACTTTGCCTTTCATTGCAGTTAAAAGAAAACTTGAGTCACTCTCCAATCAAAAGCTTGAGCTGCCTAAACTCGAGGAGACACACAATCAGATCACTGCCGGCACGTCACTGCCGGCTTATGCATTATATTCACATTATATTCAACAGTCTGCCAAATTCTTATATATAATAAGACACAAAATAATCAAGTTTAATATATTACCATAGTAACCATAGTCACCATAGTAACATATCGTTATCCACTACCTGAAGTTACATAACCATTTGCATTCTACTCTTCTATTACTACTATTAATAAATAAAAAATCAAATACACTAGAAAAATATCTTATAGGATGAACTCCATAGGGTGAGCACTTCTACTGCTTGCTGAAATGTCACTGAATGATTGGTTGTGTGTGTGTGTGTGTGTGTGTGTGTGTGTGTGTGTGTGTGTGTGTGTGTGTGTGTGTGTGTGTGTGTGTGTGTGTGTGTGTGTGTGTGTGTGTGTGTGAGTAAGAGTGTGTTTGCATGTGTTTTAGCACATGCAAACTACACAAACCTTTGTCCAAAGGTGATTTGAAAGAATGACGAATTGCAAATGATGGTGCAATTATGGCGCAGACTGTGGCAAGAGCGACAAACAAACATTGTGAGTTTCAAGGACTCTCTGGCTCCCTGCTGGGGGATGAACTGTTGGCCCCGGGGTGTGAAACCTTCTGACAGGCTACATGGTCCCTTCAGGCTCTGAGCTAACATATCTGACAGGATAACGCCGACACCATCCCCCACTGTCTGCTAATGTCCTCTTGTCTTCTCCAAGAGAGTAAAAACAACAGTATTCCCTTCTAACTGCATACTGGCTCAATGTAAGGAGAATGAGGGAATATCCAACACCTTGGATGAATATCAATGAGATTTCCAAGATTATATGCTGGAAGATGATGGTCATATATTAACAGGTAATGCCCTCTGTTTGGAGAATCAGATCCCTTTACAATATAAGGCAAAAAAAAAAAACACATTTGCCCTCTCCAATTGACCTCTAACCAGCATTCCCTTTCTTTCACAGCCACAGTGAGTGATCTTCAACATGGCCTCATTCAAGAAGACCCACAAACACCAAGATGGGACATGGCTCATGATGTCCGCAGCAGATCTAAGAGCCACATGTCTCTCAATGAGAAGACTAGTAGGACTTGTAGGAGTTGGAATTATATGATAGGAACCCTCGAAAATTTGAATCCAAAATACCATTTGGGGTTGATTGTATTTTGGAACGGACGATTTACAAGTTTCCCATTTCTTATGATTGGGGGAGACAGGAAGTGGAACATTATCTATCCGCTCTCAGTCTTGCAGACTTTCTTCCGCAAAGTATCAGCCAGAGAACACTGCTCGAGGGTCAAACCACATGCCCTATTATCCATGCCTCAACAGAGACCCTATCAATTCTACCACTTCATCATTGGCAGGAGGATCTGAACCCACCCCCCAGGACCTCACTATCACCACTGGCAGCAACCCCCCAGGCCCAGAGCGGCGGATGAAAGCCAGTGTCCTCAGACTACCTCTGCTTTGTAATTACTGACTGTTGGCCCAGACAGCAGCCTAACCAAAGCCCAAACACCCACACACCTACAATTTGGCAGCAACCTGGGAAAACACAGCTACAGATGTCACGTGTGAAACAGATAAAACGGAAAGGTTTAAACTCAGAATCTTCCCGGAAAAGTCAATGCAGGGCTGCTAATATTTCCCTGTATATTGCTGATGGTATGGTGTGGTGGAACCGCTGCTGCAAGCCACAGGAGTGTTGTGGTAACACTTTATCACACACTGAACTCTGCATGCGTAAAACACAGTCAAAGCTAACAGAGGTGCCCTCCACTCAGAAACTTACAGCCTGAAGTTGTAGGTAAGTTGGACAGAGATTCAACAAAGAACAGAGTAAATAACGAGTACATTCAACACTATCAAAGCCATGCATGTGTTACAGTACCTTGGGATTTGAGTGCAAGACAGCACCCCAACGCCATGGCAACTAGTAACAACTAGTCTTCACTGGGACACTCCAAAACTGTGCTGCCACACTGACTTGTGGCTCAACTGGAACATCTGCAGGCCTTGTCACACTCACCCTGAGGGCCCTCCCCCGTTCCCGATTCTCCACCCCAGCGACAGCCCCCTAGAGCTGGGTACAGATGGTCTAGTCAGGGCCTGACTTGGGCGACCACTAATCTGTTTATGGTCTGCTAAGGGAACGGACAGGGAGTTGCAGCGTTAATCCACATGACCGAAACAACACTGTCTGCTTAACCCACAACAGGAGATCACTGAAATAGTAGAGGAATACAAGGATGCGAAGAACGGCAGTAACAGTTGTGTCCTGCATGTAATTGTGTTTTGGTGTTCAAGTGCTGGTATGTTAAATCATTGTTTCTTCTTTAGGTTTAAACTGATTGCAGCTCTACGCTTGGTTAAAAAGTTAACGCTCAGCACTGTGCAAAACAGAAAATAACAAACATCATCTCGGCATAGAATTAGAATATTATTTTCGTTAGTTTCAAATACATTTCATTGTACACTGCATTTCCAGAGTTGTCAAATTGAAAATCAGCGCTCACCCAAATCAACCGAAGAACAACAAAAAACTGTTGAAATTGTTGATAGAATCTATGAAAAATATGCACTACCACAAATATCGACAACAACTTAAAGATCCATGAGATTCTGAAAGGGAGCCTGGTCCTGAAAAAAAATAAAAACAATGCTGCTTTAGTGAGCGCTGGCGGTCAGCTGGTGGTGAAAGTCCTCTGTGAGGTCTTATTAGTAAAACACAAAGAATAGAGTCCCGATGCCAGTGAGCAGGGAATAATACCCGTCTCCCTGGTAATCCGCTGTGAGCCGGCATCCTCTCTGTGTATGGCGACCTCGACGCGTGCTTATCATTCACAGTAGACTGGGGCGAGCTTTAGATCGACCAGGCTGCACATTGTTTACGTAAAAACATGAGGCTGGACATGGGCGTGAGCTGTATAGAAGCCCGAATGGAACGACTCAAACAGTTCTTCCATGTCAGAGAAAGGACAAGATGGTCCATAATCTATATTCTCTCTATTCCTCTGTCCCTTCCTCACTCCACAAACAAAAAAATAGGATACGCTGTTTATCTGCTTAGTCTCACAGTCCCCCTATGCAGAAGAAAAATCACACGGAAAGAAACAGCACAATAGGGTTTAGGGAATAGTGTTCTGCTCAACAACACTTAGTCTTAAGTTCAGTGCTTGCCGCTGTTTGAGTCTTGTCGTAAGTCCTCGGCCGTGTTCGAGAGAGCACAGATGGAGGATCTAGAGGTTTTGACCCAGTTATAACTTTATATAATATATATATGGCAGAGATAAAGTATTAAACAATTGATAATGCCAGTTATCCAATAGACACACATGTAAGCACCCACTGGTCAAATACATCAGTTTCAAACTGTGGTAAAGGACAGTCATCCCATCTACAGGACTGCAGCTTTTTCTCCCCTTCTCTGCCTACAGACTCGTTCCATCAAGCACATCTCTTCAAATGAGCCCCTTCCAACCTCACCTGGAGCCAGGGGCAGCTTTGAGCTGGAAGGGGGGGGGTGGGCCTGCTATGACCCCCTGGCTGGAATGTGATGCTGGGAACCAGCAGACTTGAGGCTTCTAAATAAGCCATTGATACCAGGAGATTCTACTCTCCACTCCCCCAAGTACCACAGGAAAGGCCTTCTAAGCTGTAATCAATCCATTAGTACACTTCCTGAAACACTGTGCTCCCACTCATTTTCCTTGTACAGAAAAGAAAAAATTTACCACTGATGAGAATGGAATTTATTTGTCAGAAAGTCATTGACGGTATAATATACTGTATGTATATAGCCATTATACTCTATTGAATTAAAGCATGAATAAAAATACCATGTAGGGCTGCACAATTAATTCTATATTGATTGTAATGTCGATATTGGCCTTCACAATTAATTGATCGTGGCCGGGGGCCATTATTATTATTATTTCTTATTATTCAATTTGTGCATTTACAGACAAGGTTTCGCCACTCCAGAACATTGACAAAGCGTACGTAAAAAAAACAAAACGGGGGCGACTATTCACACTGGGTTTAGGTTGCTCTGGTGGATTACATCCAGGTTATTTATGGTTACATTTTCTGACCAATCACAGGTGTCTGTTTTGAGCGCACTTTGATAAACTATTTCCATCTCTGCTTTACAACACAATTAATGCAGGAATACAATAGGCCCGACAACGCAAAATTTAAATACACCGGCAAAGACAAGGTAGGTATAGACCCACGATAGACAAAGTAGATGTCAGGAGGAGCAGAGGAAGGCGAAAGGTTAGTTCCAAAAAGGGTTAATTTTCCTTTGAGTCGAATTACTTGGGATATAAGGCAAGTGATGTTAATGAGGAGGGACACATACTGTGCAAAGTGTGCATTCGCGTCATGTCAGCGCCTAACGGCAGCGTGACTTATCTTTTCAACCACCAGAAATGTCATCATAAAGTGGAATATGAAGAATGCAAGAAGGCAAAACCGCACAAAAACCCCATCCAACATAGGCATCCATAAGGGGGACATCCTATAAAGCAACTTAATATCCAACAAATTCTCAAAGACATTGAAATAATTGAGGCTATCGCCTTCCATTTAGCAATAGACACGTGTCCAATAAGCATTGTGGAGTCCCGGTTTTAAGCAAATCAACACTTTGGACAGAAGTTACAATATCCTGTCAAGTAACCATTTCTCCAGAGTGCCTTTGCCTGCACTAAATGAAAAGCGTCGGGGGGGAAATGGAGAGGGAGCTCACTGATGCTCACTATTTTGCGACCACAACTGACCCGTGGTCAAGCAGAACGATGGAGCCATACAGTATATGAGCCTTACTGTTCACTACATCGACAGCAATTCCACAATGAACACCAGATGCCTCCAAACATCTTTTTTTCCCAGAGGACCACACAGGGGAGTCTTTGGACGAGGGCTGAGGCTCCAGTGTTTTGGCCAGAGACTTCATCTCACCAAGATGAGTAAGCTAACTGATGCAAAAAAAAAAAGTAACGATGTAAATAATTGAAATGGTTCATATATAGCCTATATGTGATGGTTGTGTGTTAATACCATGTAAATATACTTGGTTGGTAGTATGATGATGATAATATTATTATTATTATTATTATTATTATTATTATTATTATTATTATTATTATTATTAATAATAATAATAATAATAATAATAATAATAATAATAATAATAATAATACCATTTCTACTACTGCCAGTGCACAGTGTCCAGGTTAGTTGCGTTAGTCACAAATTACACTTTCCAAGTTCTTGAGAAACACAGCATCACTTCCTATCGAGCCAAATTACAATTTTCAGAGTTCCCATGAAACGCAGCATCAGTTCAAACAAATCTTCCAAGTTTCCATGGATCGCAGCATTTGCTCTCTCTCGTCTCGACCCGGCGTAGATCCTGTGTGAAGCGACCGATACACACCAATGGATTCTAGACTGCAGCGCACTGCGCACCTCTCCCCATGCAAAAGCCTCCCCAGAAGCACAATTTACCTTCTGGATATGGATTTTAAAAGTGTTGAGTTTAATTGAATTTGTTTATCTAGTTTTCCTTACCAGGAGGGCCCTCCTGATCCCCAAGTGGAGAACACTGAAGCTTTTAAGACTGCTGAGGAGGCACCCTGGGCAAAGAAGAAGGCCATGGACAGCTTCTTTAAGGCCGCCAGACCGAACCTACCAGCTGGAACAAAGTGTAACCTCTTAGCGCCAGTCCTGCCTTCAATCAACAAGCACCCTTGACAGTGATGAGGACCCACTGGAGTGGTGGAGGGAACATCAGAGACTCTTCCAATGGCTCTCAGAACCGGCAAAAAGTTCTTATGCGTACCAACTACAAGTTCCCCTTCTGAGATGGTGTTTAGCACCGGGGAAAATAGTGTTACCTGCCACTGCTCCTCTCTTAAACCAGATAATTTTGATAGACTGTTTTAACTTGCAAAAAACCCTGCAGGTATAACGTAACTGACCTTCTTGTTAGGGATAAATTATTTTTATTTGGTGCTCAAAATATTTGTATATTTGATTCGATTTTTCGATTGGATCGACTTATTTCTAGGTTTATAAAATACATAATTATTGTGAAGGCAGTTTTCTGTTGATTTACAAAGTGCCATTAAAAAATGATGTTCCCCAAAATGGATCAATCTTCTTCTCGAGGCTGCAATAATTGTGGTAAATAATTGTGATTACCATTTTAGCCATAATTGTGCAAAAACAATGTGCGATTTTTGGATGATTTTTGATATCCCTGTGGCATCACAGTAATGCAGGTGTTCAAAATTGCTGATGTTTAATTGCAGCTCACTTAAGTGTGTCTTCATTTCCTGACTCAGGGCCAAAATACAAGCACGCGCTGGCTTTGCCACAGGCCCACACATGAGAACCAGTCTGCTGGTGCAACTAAATCATAATACAGCTCTATGACATATTGGTCTTCACTCAGATCCTGGAGCACTGCCTGGACCTCCAAACCGTCTGTCTGTTGGCTGGAAGGTATGGCGGGGCTTGAAAAAAAAAAAAAAAAAAGAAAAGATGTGGGTGGGTGAGGAGACATTGGGGAAAACCCAGCCTGTATCACAAAGTTTCCATTTCAGATGAAGGAGAAAATACACTGCTTCACATGAAGATAAAACCTTTCTGAAAACTCCAACTGCTGATTTAATGAATGAACATGGAGCCTCCAATATCTCCACTCCCACCTTCCAGCCATTCAGCCACCCAAGTGCTATGATACTACAGACGAAATTTGTATCTGCAACGTGTCATGTTAATCTCCTATGACAGCTGCAGTGGTTAAACCAACTGCTGGTCACCTAGACCACCAGGAAACCACAGTGGAGGGAAGAAAGAACTCAAGTCCATGGCAAAGCCCAATAAAATAACACTTTTTAACAAATTTTAAAACCAAAATGATTTAACTGACTACAACTTAAAGTTTAAACCTATCAAATGAGCTATCAGGTCAATTTTTTTTTAATGTTTTGCAATTCCAAGATAATCTGCTGCTTTGGGGGCATTTCCTGACTTCTAAATATTTCTGTTAGATCACCCAAAATTCAAAGCTGTATGAGTATCACATGGTGCTAATGTACAGAGGTCTGTTTTTATTTTCCAAGTGATCCGTATTATCAAAACAAAGTCCAACAACAAGCTTTTAGGGACTTTGAGATCATTTCCATTTTGAAACTTTGAGTGGCACATATCAGTGTAAACAAAAAGCAGACTGCTGCGTCCGGATGCAAAGAGACTTTCAGGAAAGCATGAAAATAACATTGAAAGTTTTCACTTTGAACAATGTTTAGAATTATATGCTATATTACATATAATATTGAGATTATAACCTCCATCGAGTATTCCTTGTAAAAGATTGACTATGTTTAAAATGTTTAAAAATAAGTTTTACACATTGCACATTATAAACTGGAGAATTGAGCTGGATAAAACACAATGATAATAGATTTGGGTCGTGATGGCCCTCAACAACCTGTGTTTGAATACAAAAAGTTTCAAATACAACTTAACAATAAGCCAAGAATACTCACAAGCTCTGTTTCTGTCACAATTCAATTATAATTGTGAGGTTCCAAATTCTATAAACTGAAAGGCCTCCGTTTCTATGATGCATGGTATTGCGCAATTCTTTACACGTGATGTATACTGCCCTCTAGTGCCGATCAATCCAAATTAACTATATTGCTACACTTTTTGTATGAAAAGAAAATCCCTCAGGTTGAACCTTTTTTATTAATTTGTTCACAAAGTCTGAAAAAGCTCAAAGAAATCCAACTAGAACTTAAGACTTAACAGCATGCTCCTACTTCTACAGACTTTTGTGTTAAATAATGCAGCTTAGCCTCTTGTTTGGCAAGATCCACTCTTTGACCCCGTCTGAGCCAAGCACTGAAAAAACACCAACAGCTCAACAAGCTCTAAATAAGAGCAATCACGATGACGGAGGAGGTCAATACGTGTTTTTGCCTCCAACGCGGGCTACCCTCGGCGGGGTCGGCAGGGGTCAGGCTCTGCGTTGAACAGCGTCTGCCTCTCGACCTCTGGACACCTCATTATTAGGTCCGTACACAAAGCGGGGCGTCAGCTCACATCTGTAAACGCTGACTAAATCACTGGGATATCTTCATGGTCATCCTAATATTGTGATATAGTTAAATGTTATCATAAAGGCTGCATTACAGTAAAGTAATCAATTAATCAATAAAGTACTATATTACCTCATCATAGAGCCTTTCGCTGCTTTGGTCATAATACCCAGATTAATAATAAATGTTTCTAAACTATTACTTGTGCGTGAATACCAAAAAGCTTTTCTCAATATCAGCCAAACCAAACACCACCCCCCAAAACTTTTTTGTTGATGTGGGAAAGTTGTATGAGTGAAAGGAAAGGAATGAACAGTGAAGCCTGCGCACTAAAAATGATCTACATACAAGTTTATTAAATACACAACATTTGGATCCACATAGGACTGCTCTGTAAACTTTGTGAAAGTAACAACCAGCCTTAACCTGTTTCATTTGGATCCACGTGGGAAATCTTTGTTAAACTTTGCGAGAATGTAGATTTGTGTTTATTGCCTGGGCTTATATAACCTCACACGCCCAAATGTCTTTCTGTTCCCTCCGCCCACCTTACAAACGAACTGACTGAAATAAACACTCGGCCCTCACCGGGCTCGTCTTCAGCGGTGTTTACGCACCAGATGGAGGGAAAAAAAAATTTAAGAGCAGAATAACAAAGGCCTCTCTCCTCCCTCGTACTGCTAAAATTCCCCCAACCTTTAAATCAGCGCGGAGCTGGTTTTACGGCGCTGTCCCACCGATTCACTGCAGAGGGCTGCCAGGGGCTGTGGCGCTCCCTCTCTATCACATCATTTAACGGTGCTTGAGGTCACAGCTGACTCCTATTGGGCTGTAATGGCTCTCCCACTGAGCTTGGCCCCCGTCCTCGCTTGCGCTAACCTTTTGAAGTCCTCGCGCACGTTCACGCTCGGATTCACGGGACCTAGGAGGAGGACTTGGTGTGTCTGGGCGGCTCTCTGCCGAATCAGCTCTGGAGGTTTCCGTACCTTGCAGGCACACCTGGGCTATTCGTTTCACAAATGAGCTTGAATGGCTCTTGACCTTCTGCTTTTGTTACCCCTTTCCCGCTGTCTTCCAAGGGCGTCAACGAGGGTGAAAACCCAGTCTAGGAGAATGGCGTTAACCATAAGGTGAAAGATGATAAGAAAAAAAAAAAACCTTAATAGTAAGCCTAAAGTGAGGGTGATGTGTAATTTTAGAAGCCACTGCATGGGAACTGTCTGGCAAACAAATTTTAAAAGCCGATGAAAAAAGGTTTCCTCTCTGGCCAGACGTGATGAGCTAAAGGGGAGAGAATTTACCTTTCCACAGGTGAGGAAGCCAAGAAAAACTAGAAAAGAATAGCAAATGAGATTAATCTTTCGTCAGCCTGTTCCTTGCCAAACCCCCGCCTCACTGAAAGCCCTTTTGGTTCGCTGGTGTATTTGAGGGATAATTAGAGCGCAGAGAGTGCTATGATCGCTGATGTTCTGTGTATACATACATGTTCTTCTCACTGAGGCTCTATACATCAAAACAAAAGAAGATATCTTCTTCTATCTATCTTCAGATTCGAACATACTTGGAAAACAATTAATAATTGACTTAAATTGTGTACTTGCAGTCAAGATACAACTACTAAATAAATCCAAACCTCATAGCCTGTGTTCAGGGTTTCCGGATATTATTTTGCAGCTGTCTGACATGTAATCAAATCCTCATGCTAACATATAAATCAGTATCAGAATTTAAAACTGATTATTATTGATTAATATTAAAAATGCTGATGAGAAAAAGTTTGTAAGAGATAATTGTAGTTAGCATTGTGCCTACACACTATTTCAGTTTATATGCAGCGCAAACTAATACCAAATCGAAGCATAAAGTAGGCTTCATTCCTAAGGGAGTTTACAGGAGTCGAATTGATATTCATGATATGTAAAAATCACCGGGAAAGATATTTGTTCTGCCTTATATTTGTTACGATAAATAAGAGTTTCTGGTGCTATCCTGAGCTCACAGACAGACAAGCTCTAAACTCGAAAACAAAGGCGTCTCTCGACAACAGAACCAGGACCCACGGTGTCTATACAACTTTGTCATTCATCAACTTGAAATTCAATCTGTGACGGCCTGGCAGGTCAAAGGGTGCAGACCTGGATGGTACTCGAGTCTCGGGTCAAAGAGAGAGCTGTAGAGGTTAGGGAAACAGCAAATTGGCAGGCATGCTTGCAGTCATACATTAATGAGACAGTGAGAGCAGAACTTTCATAGAAGAAGAACAATGAGGAGAGAACGAAACGCCTCAAGAAAACCTGCGCTAAAAGTACTACGGACTGGCACAAATTGCCTTTGATTATCCGGATTGTTATATAAGTGTCTGGCCACCCTAATTGTAGAGGCGATTTTCTCCACGGTTTCCTGTGTAAACATAATGTCATGAATGTCTCGGACTCCGGTTTCACTATAGTTTACTGGCATCACTCAACCACTTGCACAGAGCCAGCTCGACAGGCATCCAACGAACGTGACAGAGCCTTGAAATAACCAAAACAACAAGGGGGAAAAGGAAAAACCAGGATGCGGAAAAAAGGGAGAGGTTTGGTTTGGAAATGAGCTAGTAGTGCACTAGATCTTAGCAATTCAAATGCAATAGAAACCTCTTTTTAACCAGAATAAACACTGATCGTCCCCAACATTAAAACGACCACAAATAACCACTAATATTGTATAGCTCCCCCTCGTGCAGCCAAAATAGTTCTGACCCGTCGAGGCATGGACTCCACCAAGACGTTAGCAGCAGATCCTTTAAGTCCTGGAAGTTGCAAGGTGGGGCCTCCATGGATCGGGCTTGTTGTTCCAGGACACAGATGCTCCATTGGATTGAGATCTTGTTTAATTTCTAAGCCAAGTTAACACCTTGAACTCTTTGTCATGTTCCTCAAAACATTCCTGAACGATTTTTGCATCAGGGAATACCGTTGCCATGAAGGGGTGTGCTTTGTCTGCAACAATGTTTAGGCAGGTGGTATGTGTAACGCAGAATATCCACATGAATGCCAGGACCAATGGTTTCCCAGCAGAACATTGCCCAGAGTGTCACACTGCCTTCACTGGGTTGCCTTCTTCCCATTGTGTATCCTGGTGCCATCTCTTTCCCAGGTAAACAACGCACACTCACCCGGCCATCCACACGATGTAAAAGAAAACGTGATTCATCAGACAAGGCCACCTTCTTCCATTGCTCCATAGTCTAGTTCTGACGTTCACTCGCCCATTATAGATGCTTTTGGCAGTGGACAGAGGTCAGCATGGGCACTCTGACCGGTCTGTGGCTACACAGCCCCATACACAGCAAGCTACGTTGCACTGTGTGTTCTGACACCTTTCTATCGTAGCCAGTTTTAACTCTTTCACCAATTTGTGCTACAGTAGCAGGGATCGTAACAGACAGGCTAGCCTGTCAATGAGCCTAGTTGTGCCTATAACCCTGTCACCGGTTCACTGGTTGTCCTTCCTTGGACCCCTTTTGTTAGGTACTAACCACTGCATATCAGGAAGACCTGTCGTTTTGGAGATGCTCTGATCCAGTCGTTTAGCCATCACTATTTGGCCCTTGTCAAAGTCACTCACATCCTTATGATTGCCCATTTTTCCTGCTTCCAACACATCAACTTCAAGAACTGACTGTTCACTTGCTGCCTTATGCTGCCTTATCTCGTTCCAATGGCACCTGTCAAGGGGTGGGATCACCCCTTGACAGGTGCCATTGGAACGAGATGACCAATGTTATTCACTTCATCTGTCAGTGGTTTTAATTGTGGCTGATCAGTGTATGGTCACACTGAGGTCAGTGGCGTTGGCAGCATTCTGACAATGGCAAGATCATTAGGAGGACATAGCATTAGGTCCATAGGTCCATGCAGTGACCGCGGGTTAGAGTGAGGCACTGCCATCCTGGCAGGAACGGATTCTAAGGAAAAACCAGCTATTTAATAAAGACAATGCAACGGCTTCCTATGGCTATAGCCCAACCATGTAGCCTTAAAACGTACAAAAAATAATTGTGGTACGAAAATCTATGATTGCATTGGAGAGGAAGAGGGGGAATTTGGTTTGGCATTACCGGGTCTTCGGATGGATTAAGTAAAAATTATATCAGGCCATTGCTTGATGTTTGTTTCTGAAGTACCACACAGATAAAATAATTCTACAATGCCAACATTGTAATATTTGGCTTCTATCCCTTTCTTCATTAGTTCCTGGTGTTGTGGGAGGGCTCACCATGAGTGAGATCCCTGAACTACAGTTATGCCACTCGGGACATATGGGAAATATGAAACAGCTGCCAGAGCTCAACGTTACACACAACCCCCGAGGCATGCTGGGAATAGAAGGTGGAATGTGCCAGTCTCAGGGCAAACCCACCTTTCTATTGTTAGCCTCCCTTAGTCAGCAGGCTGCGAGAAGGTAAATATTCAAACAGAGCCACGGCCAGTGGAGATGATCCCACTACCTGTTTAACCTGCTGCGTCAGAGCATGTGCAGTGTGTGAGAAGGAAAGTTGTGTCCTTTGAGTTTAGACCCGACAAACATACAGCTAGACAGAGAGGGAGAACTACAGAAAGTGCCTGGCAGTTAGTCCAAAGTGCTGTGATAAATTAGACGGTTTCCACGCGTACAAGTGAAATAATTGTTTGTGTTTGTTTACATGTCTACAGGAAAAAAACAGAAGGCCTGAGCATGCCTGTGTGGGAAAGAATAACTGTGATGTCAAGTCTAGTCATGCTGACATCCCATATTAACCGATGCCAGCAAATGATCCCAAGACATCATCATCTGTGTTATTTTTAACTCTGTGTCTCCATGGGAACAGGCGCAGAGGCTTGGAGATGGGCCTTTGTGAGTTTCTGCTTATCCACAATTAACAATTTCTACCTCAGCTGTGGAAAAAACAAAAACTTGGGAAACAAACTGCTCGCCCCACTAACTCATTGCTTAGTTAGGGGGGAAAGCATTCTTAATCTAGGTTGTCCACATGTCCTCTGAGGACACGTGGTATGAATAAGAATATTTTTGTTGACTTCTGCACAGTGAAAAGTCTATTGCTTATCACCCACTCAGTATATGTTGTGATATTGTCCAGAACAGGAACTGAACATATTCCCCTCACTTTAATCTCTGGATGTGTTTTCCCTGGAGTGCTTCACTCTGCGACATAGCTTTACAGATACCAGATCCACGCCACTGACAGGGCACAGCCCACTCATCGGTGGACTCACAGTACCACTCCATCCCAGGGGGGTGCACTCAGAAATAATAAAGACAACATCTCAGGCAGAGGGTCGTCCGGCACGCCAAATGGACTGCAGCCTAAGGGCTCTCTCTCATCTGAGAGCTTTATGAATGGCATGACCAAGGACTGGATGCCAGCGGAGGCATCCACAACAACATAATGACATTGGTTATGATGCTGCAAGGAACAAACAGTGGAATTGCTAAAAATGCAGATTTTCTTTCAAACCCTGTACCAAAAGAGCACCGATGCCCTCTGGATTTCCTATTTGAAGAGGCATGGGAGACACTCTTGAGAGACATTCCTGTGTTACCATTACTTCACATTCTTTCCTTCCTTACTGGAATTACTTCTGTCAGACCAAGCCTAACTGCTCGGCTGTGTCCCGAGTTCATGCCCACTCCTTCCTCCCTTCCTTCCTTCCTTCCTTCCTTCCTTCCTTCCTTCCTTCCTATCTCATTCTCACTCATTTTCTCTCTCTCATATTCTCTCTCTCATATTTTCTCTTTCTCTCTCTCTCTCTCTCTCTCTCTCTCTCTCTGTCTGCCACTAATCTGTAACAGCAGCATCTTCGTAATGACGGGTCCTGTTGTTACACCGTGACAGAGAATTAGCAGACACAGCCAATAGCGTGGCACGATGGTTGACACACTCTGTTGTGGTGTTAGGCAGCTTTACGCTGCTCAGAGTCTGAGAGAATTTAGGTCACTCCTCTCACTTTTCCCTTGAGAGAGAGAGAAAAAAATCTCCCACAGAAATAAAACAAAAAATGGAATAATACACTTAGGCATACAGTCTCTCCAAATACAGCCTATTCAAAGTAAATGGTTGTCTATGCAATAGAGGCAGCTGTGTCAGTCTTAAGTGGACCTACGTCCTAATAAAAGAAATCTAAGGGAGCAAAGCAAGAAGAAAAAATAAACTCTTATGATGGATGTAAAAGAAAATAATCACAGATCAGTGTTTAAGTCAACTTGACTGACACAGACTAACATAATTCTTACCAATGCAAACATTCACATTTAATTTCTAAAAACTACGACCAGAGCGAGGAATGTAATTCACCTGCTATAACATATTTTGCACTTTGAAGTGCGAAATTGAAGTGCTACTCATTGCCCTCCAACAATTTAGGTTTGTAGAACTATCAGAACTTGAAGAACCAGATTTGCTTTTCCTTAGATGAGAAGAGTGGAAATATGCACTAATGGTGAACATAACCTGGACCTTGACATGATCTGAGTTTGCTTTTACAGAGGAAGAAAATGGTTCTTAAGAGGGATGAGGGGAGTTGCAGAAAAATGAATCAAAGGACGAGCAGCACAACTTGGATGGGTTGAGTTGAACATATAGATATCTTAAAAATGAACCATGTATTATAATCTTTTTTTGATGGAAATATCACAATAAAAATGAAGTATGACAAACCCTTCTTTATAAACTGATTAACTACTTTGTGTGCTCTACACTTTGCTCCATCATCTTTGTCTGTTTATTAGAAGTGTCTTCTTTGGCGATATGTGACACACGATGAGGATAATTTTACTTTTGCACTCTATCTAGGGTGTGTGAACTCAAGTCAGTCTGGGTGGTTCAAGACAAGACCACCGACGTACTGTTTTCATCTGTTCATGCTGTTCCTAACCGTGTCAGCAATCCCCCACATGAGTTCTCTGAGCATAACCCATGCAGGAACAGACCACAGCACATGGCAGACACAGGCTACATGGAAAAAAAAAAAAATCAAATACACAGAAGGCTTTGACTGAACCTGCCTTTACAAATCCCAAGAAAGGATTTGTACTTTAAGTATTCAAAGCCGTCTTTATCGACTTAAAATCTAGTTACAGATGTGCAAAGTAAATTGACACTTTGTGTTATTTTTGTCTACTACTGTATGAGATACGTAGCAGGAACAGAAAAAAGCTTCCAGTGGAGCAGAATACATTTAAAAACAACAACGTAGGATTAAGGAAGAGGGGTGAGTCGGATATCATTGATACTGAAATTTCTCAACAGCCCCAACACAGTGGAAAAAACATAAAGATATATCCTGTGATTATATGCAGGGTTTTGGCTTTGGACTCAAAAACCAAAATCATCTCATTTTTAGGACGCATAAGATCATAAGCAAAAGAAACACTTTGAGCTCCTCGCTGAAGTACCTGTGGGAGCTGCTGCCAAGTAATAAAAACACACAAGCCCCTAAATCTGCACTGCATCACTACTTATGTCCCAACGCTGAGGAGCGAGTGGGGAATGAATAATACATCTGCTGTCGCTGATGCCCGATCCTCACAGGTTCAGCGGCTCTCAAACTGGAGCCCATGAGGCCGTTCATTGGGTGTATGGAATTTAACCCCCCGCTCTATTCTTCTCTCCTGGAAGAAGAGGAGGATCTCCATCCCCAGCTGAACAAACAGCCTCTGCAGTCCAGCGGTTGGGGAGGGTGTGTCCGACAGAGAGGCAGGAATTGTGGGTGCAGAGGTGAGCCTCAACCTGACCCTCTGCCCTCTGCATACCAGCATCACTCAAAACACACAGACGTGCCCCAGACACACATACACATACACACTGTACAGTATTTTATCTCACTTCCTGATTTTGGATAAATGGCACAAATAACTTTTATTATCCACAAGCCATCTTCCAGAGGTCACTTTTTAATGATGTAATGCATTGTAAAAATTCTCAGTACAAAATAAGTGTAGTGTTTAGTTTGATTAAAACTCTGAAACACTATCATTCAACTCAATCAAATACAACTTTGAAACTGAGAACCTGAAAACAACCCATATCATTGTGAATATCTTTCATGTTTAGACAAAGGCCCTAGAACCAGAATTAATAAAGATTTTACTGTCATCAGATGGCACGCCACATGGAACCTGTGGTCTTATTGAACATCCGTTACTAAATAACACACGTTTCAGCTGTGATCACTGGCAAAGCAACAGAGGAAGCTGCATCACTTTCATATGGCCTCCAGTGCAGTCTAAGCCCCGGCACGACGGTGTCAGCCTTCTCCCTAACGCTACGAAACTGGATCCTCTGACGGAACTGGGGTTTCTATCCAACATGGCCCCTGGCATCTCAAAGTGTGCAATCTAAACATTAGGAGTAACCCGGAAGCCCGAGACACATGTCTCCCCGGAGTGGAGCGAGCTCTCTGGGCAGCTGCATTGTACTCCGCAGGGTGAGTATAGTGTGTATAGTGTTTCGTTCCTTGAGGTTGTTCCCATACGGTTACAGTTTCATTCGGAGGTCGGGTTCGACCGATATATCGGATATATATCGGGCCTATACTGGCATTTTATTAGATATCGGATATCGGCCTGTCAATGTCATAAACCTTTGATATAAAAAATAATAAAAAGAGTCCCTCGGTAGGGCTGGGCGATTTTGCGGTATATTGATTTATTTTCAAACAAGACCATACGTTTTTTATCAGTATAGTTTGATGTCGCGGTAAAATACATAACCCATTTCTTCCGTAAACTGTGCCAGCGTCTCTCCCTCTGCGCGCAACCCCGTGCTTTGTGACAAGCATCTTTGTATTATACATTTATGGTCGCTATTTTCCCCAATGCAGAGGTTCCGAACCACTGGGCCGCCGCCCGGCACTCTGGGCATTTGCTACCGGTCTCAGCTCTTTTGTTTTTCTCAGGGAAGAAATAAGAAATGTGTGAAAAGGACAGTAATCTGTTCAGAGACTGATTGGTCTACAGCTGTCATGCAATTTTATTTTGCAAATGCAATATTATTTTCTTTGCACATTCGAATTATCAAAACGGGAAAAAAAAAAGAGTTAATTCTTCATTTAAAGGAAGAACTGTATCCCGGCATTAATATGACACTTTTTTAGAATTTTTGTTGGTGTAAAGAATTTTGGATTCAGCGATATTGAAAAAAAATATTGTTAGCCTCAGTCAAACAAATATCAGTGTCGTAATGGCCCTTAAAAACGCATACCGGTCTAACCCTATTCAGAGGCCAACGTTCCTGACCTTTTGTTTACAAATGCAACGGGGTTGCTCGGTGTGCTGCGCTCCCTTTAATATGACTATCAAAGGACACGTCTGTTTATTTCGAAAATTTCTCTGTCTATATTGACATTTCCATCCACATGTGGTGCAAAGGGAAGTAATCATTTGTCATACCATGAGCAAACATTCACTGCGAACATCCCAGGGAGCAGTTGGCCTCATTTTAACATCCCCATGATGCAGTGGGGCAGCCCAGCCGGGGCCACTCCAGGCGTCTCTCTGCTCTCCCTGTACACAAGCACACAGGGCACACAAGCACCTGGGCTTCTAAACATTCAGGGTTGATATGAAGTCAAATAAAAAGGCAGCAAGACAAATTCATGCAAAAGAACAAATGTTGGAAGTAGCATGTGGTTATGTTGGAAGATCAGGATCAAACTGCAGTACTGGAGGACAGGAGCGGCTACTCGAATTATGGGGTAAAGGAAAACACTTGTTCCTTCTTAAAATTCGAAGCCAACTTATTACCATGGAGATGACTGCTGATATCTCAAAGTGTGCCAGTTTGCCCTGGTTTCATTGGACAGCTGGATTTTACTGGGACCAATAAAGAAGAGGGTCAAGCATGCGTTGTGCACCTGTGTGTATGTGTGTGTGTGCGCTTGTGAGAGTTTGCGCAGGTGTGGGTGTGCTAGTTTACTGCGGGGGAATAGCTCGGGCGGAGGCTCCGTTAAGGGGGGAAAAATGTGGAGTGATTCTGTGCTTCTGCGGAGGTCAGCCAATGTGCAGCGGTTCTGCACATCAAAGGTGGGCCGGAGGACCTGACTGCTGTTTATGTTTCATTTTTACCTTATCTGACAATCAGTCCCTCCCTGCAATCCTAGGCTTTATTTTTTACCTTATATAGATAGCCTTCCCCCTCTCTCCCGCTCAGCACACGTCTTCAGTTGAAGGCAGAGTCTTGGGAGGATGTTCCCAGGAGTATTGCCTGTCCTGTGCTCTAATCCCAGCATCAGGATAAACTGGGTACTGGAGGCCAGCGAGAGGGGGAGAGAGGAGGGCTACAAAAGAGTGAGGGCTAAAAGGATCGGCAGGGAGAGTGGAATTTCTTCATTATTCTAACTCTTTCACTTCTGATCCTTATTATCTCTGCTCAAAAGAAAATCGACAGACCTGCCTGACTTGACTCGGGACTTTGCGGTGTAACGTCTAGTGTCTTTGATTACCGCAAACACATTAGCAGAAGTGTCGGCCGCTACTGCAACCACATTCTTTTTACAATCTACAACCGCAGAGTTATGTTGTCAAACTGCAAAGTATTTGTTAAACGCGCTGTACACTGCAATTAATTTCATGGCTGACGACTTAACACTGACTGGGCAGAGCCTCAACAATGGTCTGACCACAATCGAGGCGTGTCCTGCAAGAAAGCAAGTCTGAGCCATAAACATGTTGCAACAGCTCGGTAAAATGTTTTGTATTTACATCACATGGGGTGTTTTAAAGATGGTTTGATGACAGAAATTTCTGTAAGTGACAAGCGAAGGCACCAAAGAACAACATTCTTTGGTTTTTCAGGGATACCCTAAAATACTTTAAGAGTTCCAAACGATAGACATCCAACATTTTTTTTAATCCCCGTGGTGCACACACTGTAGGATTCAGCATAGAATAGTGGTCTCAGGGGGGTCACACATCTTAAGACCCTAGCCCACACTAGAAGAGACCAGGACTTAAGACTTCAGATAACATCATCAGGTTATATTCTTGCAACTTTCCCAGACTAATCTGGGACCGATCACAAGAATTTCTTACCATCTCAAATCAAATGCCTGCCTGAAACAGGAGTGCACGCTGTAGGACCCCTTAAGACAAGAGATTTCCTTATTATAATATCTCAAGATCTGGAAAATTTGTCTGGGACTTGAAAATCCAAGCAAAAATCCTTTGGTGTACACTAGACATAAGACATAAGTTATGTCAAGCTCAATAGCTTTGAGGTTCTCCTCAAAAGGGAGTTCGGAGCTTGACACAGTATTTTCCTATGTTATTATATTGTTGAAAATACATACTGGAGAATATTGTCCCATATTTGATTATGTACACCTCTGCATGAAGGCCTACATTTAAACTTCCAAACTGCAGTCTATGGCAGAAAAGGATCAAGGCTCGCGTGTATATACTGTAAGCATGCGGGCCGGATGCGGAGTTTGGGATGACCACAGCTAGACAGTTGACTGGTGAGCTTTGTTTCAGGTTGATGTTGATCTAAGACTTCTCCCCAGATGGTTTGGGTTTCATCTACACTGTTCGCCGTCCGGCCCGGAAACACAAGGACCCTCTCCCTATCGAGAGCTTTGATCACTGATTATTCCAGTTGTTACTGGAACCCAGAAAACACCGGGTGCAGTGCTGTGATCAAGAAAACAAACCACTCGACAGATAATCTGGCTCGTCTCAATAATTCCTGTTGAAAACAATGTGATTGGTCAACGTGACCTCTGGAGTACACTCATTGCAGGGCTGCTTAAGCCTTTCGAAATTACAACGCAACACGTTTTTGCAACAGCCTGATGAGATTAGTTTTTTGGTCCATGGTGAAAAAATTAAATCAATAGTGATTACAGGGTCATACTTCAAATGTGTACTGCTCAATTAATTAAAAAAAAAAGTTAGTATAAATATCTTCAGCACAGGAAGCAATCATCCATGTCAGCTGCATTTAGGCATAAAAAAAATTCTTTGGGTGTGACTCAGATATCTGATTAACTAAATATACACTTATGTCTTGTAAAAGGATCATGAGGATTTTGGAATAATATGGGATGATAAAGACTAAGAAAATCGACAAAGGTTATGTTGTTTCAGTACGAGACCCTGGAGCTTTTTTACCCGGAAACGTGTGCTGGCCAGTTTTGGACAGTTCTCATATTTCAAATCCACTCAAACAACTTCCCAAAAGTTCCTCAGAACAAGACAAACTTTCTGCCAGAGTTCTATGATGTCATCAAAGGCCCAGCCTCGAATTACACACTAACATTATGTAACCATACACTGGGATCACATGACATCAGCTCAGATGAGCATGAAAAACAAAAAAATAAAAAATAATTAATTGTAATTGTAAGGATACTTATGTCCCACTGATTTCCCGTCCGCTGACCGACACAGTGGACATCCTGGGCATAGTCTAAGTTGAAATAGCAGACTGTACTTCAAAGGCCATTTCGAGAGAGAACCCAAAGATGAGACATCACTGCAACGACTGAAATAGAGTTGTGTGCAAGAGAGAAAGACAAAGTGAGAGTGAGTGCGTGAGTGAGAGGGAGAGAGACACTGTGCGGTTAGCAGAGTGGTGCTCTGCTTCTATGCTAAGAGAATTTTTAACTCACATGGTCTATTTATAGATATTAGGTTTTGATTTTCCCTGTACACCAAAGAGCACTTCACAGTTCCACCAAAGAGCTGTTTGCCCAGTCAAGTGCATAAACCATCCTGAAAATCATTACCTAAAATATTTGCTGTGGCTATTTCGGAATAGCCTGCAAAAGAAAGGGTGACGAGAGAGCACACCAAAAAGACAGAATTTAAAACCAAATGAAAAAAGGCCTGCCATTGGAATAGAGGTATAGGCATGGGACTATACAGTCGTAAATAGTCAATTTCAGTCATTAATTCAGGCAAAAGAGTTTAAATAACATGGATCAAATCCCATTTGGATTGCTTACAAATAGAGCACGATCCGTGCACGCTACCACTACCATTGGCCAGAAGTGTGTTGCCTGTGAGCCAATGAGGTTGTCCTGCATTGTTGGTTTCTGTGGAAGCGATGTGTTCTCCAGAACTTTCAGGGCTACTTGCCATGACAAGAAGCTGGCCCTGACCTGCCTGTTTCTCGCACTCCGCTTGGAGAGCTACAGGGAGAGGAGCCTTTAGAAGGGCTTTAAACAGCCAGATCCAAGATAACCCAGCCAGCCGAGCAAGATTTCATTACATTGTATACGCTTGCATAGTGTGTCCGGGTATACGTATAACTATTTGTTCACCAAACAGTTTCTAAAACTGCATCTCAGATTAGTACTGGGGAGACAACTACACTTTCTTAGAAACGCATACACACACACACACACACACACACACACACACACACACACACACACACACACACACACACACACACACACACACACACACACACACACACACACACACACACACACACACACACTCCAAAAAGAAAACACAGAAATATTATATTCCAATATTTCTCTGTCTTAATAATATTGGAGCAAATAATTCCGAAAAGGGTCATGTTTGTTTTTTCATGTTCCAGTTTCAGTGAGAGAGCTTTTTCTTTCACCAGCAGCCATACTTGGAATAGTTTAAATGCAAGTTTAGCAGCTTTAGCTTGCCCGGCAACACCTGACACTTTGCTTACAGCGGAAACCAGTCCAATCCAAACAATGGGTGACTCCAAACCATGTTTTACTCTCCTCCCTCTCCGCATGGAAAGATCTCTAGTAACTTGTCTGAGAGATGAACCTTGTAGACTAAACCAAGGCAGGTTCTCCAAAGTAGCAGTAGAGAAATCTGGCTCCAATTACACCCACCTTCATTTCAGAATGAGTGTTCTGAAAAAGGCAGCTATAATCTCGACTGGAATTCCACCTCTAAATAATTGTTAGCGTCATCTGGAATTGAGTCTTTATCCACAGCGATGTTTGGAGTTTAACCCTTTATTGTAAAAAGTGGACAAATAGAATTGAAGGCTATAAAAAGATCATAGTCAATAATAGATTGAGTTTTTGATTCTTAATTAATCTATCCGTGCATTCCCATCCACAAGCTTTGAAACATGCCATTAAACTTAGACAAACCATTCTTTCCAGAAGCAAATTCCAGTGTACTTTACTTAAATGAGTAGTGATTTATTATTTCCAGTCAAGACTGAAATCCGGTCTTAGTTCAAAGATGTGGCAGCTCTGAGACTTTGTTGCAGACTTCGGGGGAAATGATGCGTTCAGAGTGAAAAAGAAACGAAAGGTTTACGACTGCAGGGGATTTTGCTCAGTGAAGTGGAAGTGAGAGAGGAGGGCAGAGGGAGAGAAAGAGAGAGAGCGAGAGAGAGAGAGAGTGAGAGAGAGAGAGAGAGAGAGAGAGAGAGAGAAAGGGAGAGAGAGAGGGGAAGAGAGAGAGAGAGAGAGAGAAAATGAGAAAATGAGAGAGAATGAGATTAGGCAGGAAAGAAGGAAGGAAGGTTAGGAAGGTAGGAAAGAAGTAAGGAAGGCAGGAAGGAAGGAAGGAAGCAAGGAAGGAAGGAAGGAAGGAGCAGACAAAAAGAGGCATTAACTGGGGACGGGGAGAAGTTTCAGCATTTTGTTACTCAGTAATGCATGAACACAGCCATTAATATTAAATGAGCTTTCATTTGTGGAAACGCTAGTTAATCTGTTTGCGTGGGTGTTGGTTTGTGTCATCGAGGGCGTCCACTGAATGGAAGGTTTTAATAATCCTCGCTGTAGCTCCGCTTGTGGGAACTGGACTAGGACTGGGAGTTCATAATGTGCCTCTGCGTGTCCCTCTGTCTCGACCGCAACAAATGCCCAAGAGGCGCATATGAGAATAACCCAGAATAGTAAATATTTGATAATCGGAATACTCTTATGTCTATCCTGGGATTTTTCAGCGTTCTATGTGAATGCCGTCTTGTGTGGTCAGAAGTCTGCTCCAGAGAGCTACAGGAATGTGAGTGGAGGGGAGCGCCAACAATGCTTTTAGAGCCACCAGAGTCTGCAAACCACTGGTCTTGTTCCTTTGTTTCCTTACTGGCAGAACAGGCTCTCTTTGATGAGGAGACACAATTAATCATTTTAATCGGAAGGGGAATAACATTTATTTCGAAAGCACAATGTCCTTGAGGAAAAAACCAAAACATATGGATTGAGGTGTATAGAATGAGCAGCATCTCTCACATTCTGAAGATAAATATCAAGTATATATACAGTATATAGTGAATATACTGTATACTGTATATATATATATATATATATATATATATATATATATATATATGTACACAGTATATAGAGATATATATAGAATATACATTTTTTTCTTCTTCCGCCTCATTTTTGAACCAAATTGGAGAGACAAATCCAAGTCAAGTCAATGAATTGGAAAACCATTGTAGGAATGCTCCCGGGAAGTGAGTGTGATTAGTCTGGCTCCAGTGGGCGTGATATCACAGCAGGATGGACATGAGTCCAGTCAGAGCATTCACAGAGCAGAGGAACGCAGAGTGAGAAGCAGCCAGATGAGGAGGAACATTTATGGGACTGAGGTAGTGGCTGGGGGGGTGTGGCAGAGACGGAGTACAGAGTGGGGTGGCAGGGCCCCTATAAGCTGGGGTGAAAGCTGAAGAAAGCGGGAGACTCTGAGGCAACAAGCATGGTAATTTGGTCTCCACAGCCTGACAGTGATTTCTAAGATGGTAATCACATCAACTTTGTAGCTGAGGCCCAGTGACATCAGCGAGAGCTTCTCGGTTATCCGACCCTGGCAGCCCCTAATGGAAACCCAGAAGCACGGCGCGACGGCTTCTCAGGGCGCAAGATATACCACAGCAATGCAGGGTTCTCATCACGGACATGAGCGCTGAGTGCTAATATATTTCGGATATTAAAGAACATCGCTGCTGACGACATCCAAGTTATTAAGACTGAGAGTTCTTCTTCAGTAAAGTTTTCAGTCTTGATACCACCCCCCCATGCACATTCATTTCCATGTAAATCCTCTTTAATATTAAGCTCTTTTGCATTTTCGAAGGATTTTGAAAGCTACTCAACGTGAACTGAAAAAAGTATATCCTTTTTTTTGATAGCCATGTCTTCAGTGGAAATACTGCATTATGACCAGTGAGTGAGTTATGAGCTGACCTCAGCGCTCTGTTTTCACATCTCCCTCCATAAGGGTTTACAAAATGCAGCGTGGAGATGTGATTAAATCTGCTATGAATATTTGGAATAAATTAAGATACTAGATTAAAACAGACCATAGATGATATACTGAATTCAATCCTCCCTGTGTGACAGGATGGTAAACAGGGAGATAAAAAAAAACACAAGCGTGGTCGATTATATAAAGTTGGTATTTTCGCTCGTTTTGCCTTCGGCTTTCTCAGAACAGTATTGAAATATTACTGCAACACAAGAGCCCTCCGACTTACAAGCAGCACATAATGTGAACTTAACTGTTCTTTAATAGCATCTCAAAGCGTGCTGGATGTGACCTGGCGGATACATAAATGGAGACACATATGATTAAAATAAAGCTTTGGTCAATGACATTGGCCCAGAAGACAACAGATGTCACCAGGGGCTGTGGGGGTGGAGGCAGCGGTGTGATTGAATACTAATGAGAGTGTTTATGGCAGCTTTTGTCTGTGTCCGGCTACGGGTCACCCTTGTAAAGCGAACTCACTTTACAGATACAGAAGTGTGTCAACCAACACCGGATCAACGCTAACTGGCAGATTAGGGACAGCCAGTGTAGGGGTGTCCCAGATTGATGAGATCTGAGGTGATGCCCTGTTATTCATAGAGAGGAGCTCCATATTGTGCTTGTAACATGGATATTAGTGACAGAATATACATTTTTCAGGAAGATAGTTTAGCTGACAACAATAGGGTGAGCGGTGTGGTTTTTGTTAGGTACAAATTAAAGCCCTGTTTTTTTTTGACATACAGTATGTATTAATACAATGAATGTGTGAGTTATTGTTTAACGGCCATAAACGCATCAAAATATATTATGCAAATCTTGACAAAAATTTAAAAAAGAAATTGGTGCTAGTTAAAGTAGTGTAAATTATTATTTGACCATTCCACAGGCAAATATTCCAACTGTAACGTAAACAATAGTATTATTGAAATATGGAGGGATTCAACTATGGTATTATACGATATGCTGTATCCTATTACACGTATCCTATTCCAAATTCCAAAGTGAAGCTGTGTGGTTCTGTGGGTCGCGCTGGATGCCTCACATTATGCCTTCCTACATTTGTCCCACTTAAACAGGATCTCAGAGAACAAGAAGAAGGAACAGGTTTGGGGGGTCACTGTATGGGCTGCTGAGGACCACTACGCTGGTTTACCCTCCATGACATCCAATAAAAAGCTCTTTAACTGGTCTCAACCTGATGCCGCGAGAGTGAGAGTGTGCCCTCGCTAGCACCGGCAGCTCTGAGTAATTGTGGTCCAGACACCTCGCTCTGCAGGGCCCTCCACAGTTTGTTTATGGAGGGAAGTGAGGTCTAAATGGATTGAGGTTTTTAGTCATTCTCTTCAGGGCGCAAAAGGTGAATTTGTGCTGTGATGTATGTGATGAGAAACATGAGCCATACATCAGAGCCAGGCCTCAGATTGTCCCTGCCACACTATCTTGACACGCTCGTCAATTGTTCAACCCCGGAGAGTAAAAGCCCAGATGGACGGGCCACATCTGCCCTGGCAGAGGAATGCATGCCGCTCTTCAATGACAGGGGTCGCCTGTTCCGTCCATCTCCTCGTCCACTGCAGCTCCCACTGTGTTCGTAGCCCCAGGGCTGAAAGCCACAGGATTGTAAGGCTATCCCCTCCCCTCCTCTCCCCTCCTCTTCCCTCCCTCTTGTTCCCCTCCTCCCCGCTCTCATTTTCTCCTGCCTTTGATGGCCATGACAAACACAAGCCATGTGGTATGACACAAGAAATGTAGACCACCGAACAAACACGTCACAGAGATTAGACAAAAAGCTTTGAGAAGAATGACACAGGTAAAAAAAAACAATAGAGCCTAAAGCTACTTACTCTAAAAACCTCATCAAAGAACGATTAAATGGAACATCATAATCCAAGGGGATCATGGAAAGATGCAAATTCACGGCAGCAACAAATGCTATAATACAGTAGATCAACTTACCAGGAACCATTGATTATTGAGGATAATTAATTTAGGTTTTTTTTTAAATTAGGTCATTACATTTTTGGAAGTTAAAGTCAAGTCAAGGAAATTTTCTTAAAACATTTTTTTGATGGAATTCCTAAAATTCCTTTTACGAGGAGGATTGACCTCTTTATGACAGCTTATGACTCATTTTCTTTGGTCTCTTTTCAAAGTCTGATGAGAAGGTCCATTGTGTCAGTGTTTTAGGGTCTGCCCCAACATAAGCCTGCCATATGTCAACATATGTAGGTGGGTGGTAGTTCACACTAATTCAGTCACCAAATAAAAGTCAAATTCACAAGAAATTCATGATAAACAAGTTTGCCAGTTGGTTGTTGGTTGGTGTGAGGCATCCTGCAGGAGAGGTTCTGCAGTTTTGTTTGGGAAATGCAGATTTCTACTCTTTTGAAGCACAAAGAGTGGGTGTTTCCTCAAGTTATGGTTATGGTTAATTATTTGATCAACCTGCTGAGAACATCTCAAAGAACAGGTGAACATCTGATTATTTTTGCACTTGAAAAGGGCTCACAAAGTTACTTCATTGCTGGGGCATTTTCAGGTTATTTCGTTCGACAAAATGCACATTAGCAATGACATATGTCCTTATTACATTGACTGATACACAATACAACATTCATACATTGACTCAAGTATTTTGACCATATTTGTAGATTCATCAATGATCCAGCATTAATACTGAATTGTTTCCTTCACCATTCAAATGTGTGTGTATCTTGAAATTCTGTTGCTACACCTCCCTTTTTAAACATACAATCAAAAACAAAGTGAAATCAGCTATAAATGCACTACAACAAATTCACAGAGACAAAAAAATCCTCATCCGTCCACACGTCCATGGATAAGCACTGGTGTGTATGTGCAGCCAGGGGAAATCACTGGATAAACAAAATCTGATGCAAGACACAGTGACAACATTGTTTATTGCAACCATAAAAATGACCTCAAGCTAGGGCATCTATGGTCACTCTGGTCAAACTACACTTCCTGAATCTGTGTGTACAACCACTAGTGATGGCAGAAATCTTTCACATGGCTCCATTGTGGACACACTGAAGGAGAAGGACTAAATCATTGTCCTATTCTATGTTCTGCATCTCCTAAACTTAGATAACTGTGTCCTTCATCATCACTTGCACTAATAAGCTTTAGTAGGGACCTGTTTGGGACCATTTGAACCAAAGAGAAAATCAATTTCTGATTAAACATCTTTCCTCTCTGCAGTTCTGTTGCTTTTCTAATAGAGCCGAACAGTCCCAAAAACAGCAGAATAAAAAGAAAGTCTTTGTTGTCCACAAAACAACCGTGGAAGCTACTTGTAAACATGAGAAAAGTGGCTAATTTTATAGTAAGGGACCTTCCATGTTTCTTTAAGTAACAATAGACCACAGGCTTGTATTGCATTTGAAGGCATACGGGAGATTTACCCAATGGAAAAATGTGCAGCTGTCCAATGCTCACCAAAGGAGGCTCAGCATAGTTCTTTCCCATGGCATGACCACATGCATGACATCATGAAAAGGACCACATTATCCAGTACTCACTGCAGTTTGCAACACATTGTACCCTACTGACACAAGTGATGCTTCAAGTCTCTTGCGTAATGGAGACAGGGAATAGAACTTCTGGAGAGTTGCAGGTGACCGTAAACTTTGAATACTCTCTGCAATTTTATTTACTTTAACAGTCTAAATAAGGCGTGTCAAGAGATTTACCATCGGCAACTGTAGGTTTTGGATGAAATCTGATTTAGTTGTGTTAAATCATTGTACAAAGTATAAGGTGAGTTCTCTGCAAGTACGATATTATCTCAAATAGATTATATCTGACCATATATAATGGTGTATGATACCAAGGAACACAAAAACTAACCAAAATGGCAGTGGACAGGGTCGATCACTCATGTCCATAGTGTAGTGTTATATACAATCACACCACATTCACTGTGTTTAAAGCCCAACTGTTACTGCGTCTAGCATCTATAATTTTGATTGAAAATGTCTCAAATCCATTCTTGAGACTGCTTAAGTCCCTGGCGAGGATTTAAATATGCTCAGTTATTCCAAGTCTTGCCTCAACAGAGAAGTAGACTAGTCTCTGTTGTATATACTGAGGCTTGGCTAATTCCTAGCATATCAAATATCTGTACGATCAGGGTGAAGGTTATAAAAATAAAGCTGTGAGAAGAGAAACCAGCTAGGTGATTATTGCGCAATCCCTAAATATTAAACATGATTCCCAAAGCCATGGCTGCACAATAGTACCGACAAGATTGGTAATTTGAAAATTCTGAAAATATTCTTCAATTTACTTGAATTTACTTAACTCCCATGTGCTGACTGCAATAACGCCCAATTTCATTGCATGGACTATGGCTAGACCTCTATCTGTACATTCACATGGCCAGAATTATTTGTTTTTCATTTCACCCACTGCGTAAAATCAGGCTTTACTACTGTTAGATTTCAGACAACCTTGCAGTTAGATGTATGGCCGGATATAAATTAGCTACAAGTGAGGTTTTTCACATTATGTGCCTAAACAATAAGACATCACACTGCCATTACTTAGCCTGAGCTGTGCGCACCGGTCCTTCGGTGGCAGGAGCGGAGATGCTCCTACGGTTCGGAGACCAGCTGGGGCAGTGCTGGAGTGGCTCGGAGCCCAGCAGGGAGCGTGGAGGTTCTCCGCTGTGCGCCCCACGGAGCGATCCCCACCCTCATAACATTTCATGGTCTCCCATATGGGAAAAAAAGTCAATAACTTCTGATTTTGATTTTGGATTCTAAATTGGCTATGAAATGATCGAATGATACATGGATATTCGTGTGTATTAACACTCCAACGTCCATAACTCCTACGTGCGTGGCATCGCGCCAGTAAAGGGGTGAAAATTAGCGTGTCAACCCAGGTTTCCTGTTCACATCACATCCAATCAGAAGTGGAGCCGATTAAAACCTGTCTGTTGCAGGGTCATTCGACCTGGGACTAAAACCTTTCCTTTCCCACCGATGACAAATGCTGGATGTTAGCGGGTGTAACAGGGTTTTTATTTTTATTTATTTATTTATTTTTAACCTGTGCTTATTATTGTTACCGGGTTTTTGGTGCAGTGGGAAAGGGGTATAACAGTAGGAAGATGATACTGCAGCAGATCAAGTACAAAAGTGCAGGCATTTTCATTAAAAAACCGGACTAAACAAACGTAAAATACGACATACACGTATCTAGTCTGTTGGCCCCAATATAAACTGTATCTTTTGCAGACCATCTGCCAGCCTACTACAGTGTGTCTCACCCTGGCATCCATCCAGAGTGTGTGTACCACATAGCTCACCGGCAGAGCACTAGAATCAACAATGATTTTGACAAATTTGGAGATGACTTTTAACTTACTGCGTTTTCTATTAAACTATCCGTGAACGGTATATCAAGGCAATAGCATCAATAGCACACAGCGATTGCAATTAAGGGCAAACAAGTATAAATCTAATTTACCACACAACAGGGACTATACAAGCACAATTTTGAGGACAAACTTACAACTAAGCTCACACTTGGCATGCAAATCACCCTCTTTCACATAGAGAAGGGAAAAGTTTTGAAGAGACAATAACATATGGTCCCAATATCACAATAATTGTAACGTATGTACAGTCATTCCCTAATTTGTGGGACACTGCATCGGTATGATTTGAAGATAAGGGAGGACACCCCACCGGAGGGCACCCCACCCTGTGATCTGCCATCCTGAGACTGTGCTTAAACCTAGAGATCAGACACCCCTAATCTCCATTGTCCTGTCCTGGGTAGACAGGATCGCACCACGGCCCACTTTAACAAGCAGTGCCATCTGCAGAGTCACAGATGGTCCCCACAATATGGGGACCACAGGTCCCTACTTTCAGTTACAGGGTTAACCTGATAGGATCTGGTTATGATCATACAACTGTATAAGACCCCACACAGACAGTGAGAAAAGATTAGTTCAACAAAAAAAACAAAAACAGAAACTGTTTCTGACCTTGCTGAGTCATAACAATATTGACTGGTGCAGAGTTGTATATTTATATTTAAATCCACACAAACATCATGGATAGTTTTCCGTGAAATCCTGATAACTTTCTCTGGAGCCTGCTGTTTTCTTTGCTGACCTTCAGTCTGCAACCTGGATTCCTTTCAACAATCTGCAGATGCCATTGA
This sequence comes from Zeus faber, assembly GCF_960531495.2. NCBI lineage: Eukaryota > Metazoa > Chordata > Actinopteri > Zeiformes > Zeidae > Zeus > Zeus faber. The sequence goes on along the minus strand of NC_137193.1, from coordinate 53,853,880 downwards.
TTATGTTGTTACTCTCATACGTCAGTGTGAAGTCCACTTTGATCCACCTCTCTGTGTTCCCCTTCAAACTTTCCTTCCAAAAACATACACAGAACACCTTTATACACACGTTAATATAGGTCTCTGAGGTCCCCAAAACATGTTTTTAAAGTTTTTTTTGCTGAACATACCACTTAGATTATGCATTCTAGCCATTCTAACATACCTCTATACCATCAAGTTCCAAAACAGGCTGTTTTTTGGTGGGAGGAGCCCACTTCCCGAGGCCCAGAGTTCTGTGAGCCAATGGGGTTTAAACGCAAGTTCTGGGTTCTGTGAGTCAATGGCATTTGAGCATGGCTTCCAGGTTTTGTTGTTTTACTTTGCTTTACTTGCTTTTACTTTACTTGCTTTACTTTACTCTGTAACTTTAACTGATTTCACCTTATCGGTCCACCAAAATCTGTATCTGAATGCATTTGAGGCAAGAAATATGCAATCCAGTTGCTGAATCATCACTCATATTAGATCTACAAGGCCTAATTTAAATGTAAGTTCCGACTTTTCGTTGCCGTGCTCCAAGCTTGTGGATAACACGGACACTGCACCGTGACGCACCAAGATTTTTTGTTTCATGTAAGCGTCGGAAAATAAAATAAAATAAATAAATACATCTACAATAAAAACACTGAATTATTTTTTACTTACTTTTCCACCGTCTGCAGTTTCTTTACGGACGGTTGGTATTTATTCCTCTTTCTTTAAAAAAATGTGTTTGTTGAGTTACTCAGATGTTTTCTGACAAAGGTTGCCCACAAAAAACTGAGAGACCAAAACTGACAGAGTGAGTATTTCATAATAGGTCCCGTTTAAAACACTGTTGTTGTAGCTCATCCACAACAGTGTCAACCCTGTATAAATTAACAAGGGAGGCCATTGAGTCAACAAGGAAAAACATATTTATGACAGGAATAAATGGGAGTCAGCGGAATGATGAATATGAGATTTCCATCACAAGCATTTGGTTGGAGAAGTAACAAACAGTAGGATCGTAAACTTGTAAATATTCAGAGACACACTTTGAGGACACATGCAGTAAGATAAAGGTTGCACACAAATTGAAGGCAATGAATATGTCCTGCCACACGGGTTCAATTGGGCCATTTCTTCCTTTAGCTGAGGCGCTGCCATGGTAACCGCCTAGACAGAACTAAATGGAGACTTCCTGCTGGCGTACTTAAGGCAGGTGCTGTGACCCTGACCCCTTGCTGCCAAGTGGCTGGCAGGCGCTTCCCAGACGATATCCTAGCAAGGAAGCTGTGACCCTGGCCTGGAGCTGGAGCGCAGGGGGCTGGAACGCGCAGCTATGGGTTTTTATCAATACTCCCCAGCATTGTGTCCCTCAATGAAGGCGTAATGACTCTCACAAAACTTCCCAGCGGCCAGCCAGCTGGTGTGTCTCCTGCATGTACAATGAAATCTGTAAGGGGAGACCCTATTCCCAACTCCCGTCTGTTTTGGTGCGGTATCCATTCAAGGCTTGCTCTCAATTTAATTTGCACAGATGCTTTCCCCCATAGCTTTGCATATCAGACAGCCAAGTTTCCCTGATCCCCTCTCTTCTACTCTCATCCTCTAATGCATCTAAACTTTATCCTTGTGAAGAAGCTCCTGGTGGGAAATGCGGCCGCTGTTTTGGCAAACAGAGCAATGTTTGTTGTACCCACACCATGCAGGGATTCAGCTCTTGGCTGTGAAGAAGTGACAACTGACTCTGAGAATAATGTGCCGTCTGAGGAAAATGATTGTGCCACATCCAGCCGCACTAACAAACATCACATAGTGTATTTCAGAATACGGACTGCGCTGCAGCATCCAATTCAATTCATTACTCTAGGGAGTGTATATGTTTCATGCATCCCACCAATTGCTTGATGACGCATGTGCTGTTCACCATAACTCAGGCCATTGGTTTGACACTAATCCAGTGTGCCTCAAAGTACCATCATTAGCCCCAGTGGGAATCAAAGCCCTCGCCCTGGCACAGTAATGTCAGGCTTTGCTATTAAAGCTACACAGTGTCATGCTGGGAAAATATATAGCCGAAATACAGCAAACGGCACAAATCTGTACATTACTTTTGGTCAGTAGGCAGTTTTCTTATTTTCTTTATAGGATCTGTACAATTGGTCTCATAAAATTCTAGACTAGGTTTTATCAGAAATCATGTAAAGATGTCAGGCGAAGTAGCAGCAGCAGCATGGGGAGTTTGGAAGGAGAGAATGTTTTATTAAACATCTCAGCTTCCCGCACAGTAAAAGGACGTGCGCACTCATAAACACACAAAAGTCTGGTTACACTTTGGTGGTACTATTGGGAGTTTGTGGGCGGAGTAACTGTGAATTAAAGTCCTGCCGCTAATGAAAGACACCTTCCCCGGTGTTACAAGCACCAGACTTGGCTGAGTGTCAACAGATGAAGCTTATCCATCTCTTAGCAGAGAGAGTCGAGCTGGTAATAACACGGCACCCCAAGGTATTTTCCACAGTGCACTGTCTCCAAGTAGCATTTTTGGACTTTAGGAATACTCTCTAGAGATGAGCTGATGTAGACAAGCCCACACCACACTGATCCCGCAATAGTCTGCAACTAGGGTCAACAGCCTTTGGACTTCCCATAAATGACTCACCGTGAGAAAGCTGTTCCTAATAACTGTTTTTCCAGTGTCTGGCAGTGAATACATAAAAAAAACACAAGACTATAAAAAAAAATTGAAACATTGCTTAAACATGACAAAAAAAGTCTTATCTGAAATAATGTTCACTGTATATGTATTCAAATGAGGAATGTTAACGATATTCAGCATAAATCTCAAATAGCTTCCGAATGAATAGCTTGCACTGAAAGAGCCGAAAGATCATATTTCAAATCATAACAAAAACATTTCTGCTCGCAGTGATGACCTCTGGCCCTGCCACCGCTGTGATCGTTATACACCTGTTATGCAGCAACATGAAAGGATTACCCAAATACCAAACTCTGTATGAAGCCACTTTTGTTCTTGAAAATCTTCAGAGCAGACTGGTTTGCCATTCATCCCTTATACTCACTGGAGCCACGATTCTTAATACAGTTGCCAAAATAATAACAATAGGAGCAGAGCATGTATTATATCCAGAGACTACATTTTCAGACTGTTCTATTTTTCCCCTAAATGTTTTTTGTTCTGGTCAATAAGTGCATAATTCTATTCAAAGAAACTAAGTATTTAAATGTGGAGATGTTCCATTTCTTGTTTTTGTCTTTTTCCACAAGGGCGAGAAAAGAAAGGAAAATAATGCGCACATCATTGGTATAACAATGTATCAAGCTCCTTATTTGCTTTGTGGTGGCAAGTTGCCTGGTGCGGATGTTGTGCCCAGATAGACTGGGCACAACATCACAATAGCTGATGGGTGCTTTGATGGAAGATTAAAAGGAAAAACAGGCTTTGGCTAGAAAGTTTTAATTGGTGTATCTGTTCTGCAAGCTTTCACCACCACTCACATGGTGGTGGGGGTTCACCGCCCGTTCCCTTTTTGCTGAGTGCTCATTCTATTGAAAGGAAATATTCAACCAGGGTAGATTTGTGCCCCTTCCCAGCCTAAACTCATACCCACTCCAAACCAATTTCATTTTTCATCCCTGCCCGTTATATACTGTATACGTGCCAACTCTCAGCTTCTACTGGTAAATATCGAGAAACACAGGAACAAGCCGCCACTGTGTTCAACATTAGTTAATTAGTGCATCATTTATTTTCTATGTCTGGCCATGTACAGAGATGGTATTTTATATTTTTTCATCATGACGCCATGTGCACAAAGCATGGCAAGATTGTGGGCATTGTGGCTATATTTTATATCACATCTATATTTTCCAAAAGTTGGACTTTTGCTCTACAGTGTCTGTACATAGAAAGAAAATACATATAAAACTCCTACCAACAGATGTTTACCATAATTGAAAATTTGGAAAAATTCAACCTTATTCTTTTGCAAACATGATCAATGTTAAATATGATTTTTAACAACCAGTTTTAAAGTTGTTATGCCGGGTGGGAAGGTTTGGAACTTCAACTCTTTATGGCCCGTAATCGCTGTTGAAGAAAGAACAAAAACGTGTCTTGTTCAATACATGTTTCCAGTGCTCGGATGTCAGTGGAAGTCCCCTCTAAGCAAGAACTCCCAGACGACCACTTTGACGGCAAAGTTCAAATTGGTAATAGGATCTCGCTTTAGCGCAAGCAATCCGTTTCTTAAAGGTATATTGAATGGGTGGATAGGCAGTTCTTATTTCGCCAATTTTAAAATGAAATCTGGGATAGTGAAGAAGCAGCCGTAACAACATATACAATACAATGAGGGGTTTCCTGGGAAAACAGATCAGTGCTCTTGTCGCTTCAGGCTCTGTCATGGAATATTTGACGATTCATTTGACTGTGAAGTTCAGATGCATAAACATGTATTCCTTTGACTACTTTCCAAATTAAAGACAAGAAAATGATTCCCACGAACAAAAGCAATATTATGCTGAAGATGTAAAGTTAAGAGCACAGAATATCAAGTTTGTACAGAGTTAGTACACAGTACAGAAAGATTTCTATGTTGATATGTGAAGTTGTGAACCTGTGATGACAATTTTGAGCCACAGTAGAGAAATGAGTGCCAGAGAAAACACGCAGAAAAAGAGGGAAACGGAGAAACAGAGAAGAAAGAAAACTCAAGGAAAAAACAAAGGAAAGGAAACAGACAGAGAAACTGCGAGACTTCATGCACTCAGAGAAGGAGAAAGTATAAAAAATGCCTGAGGGAGAAGGGAAACAGAAATTGCTGGCAAAAAATAAAGAGAAGCAGGATGGCTCGGAAAAATCCTTGAGGATAAAATAATTGAAAGAAATGAGGAACAAGAGCCAATGCAGGAGGGTGAAATTGCATGTCTGCCAGAGCATGAAGAACAGGGGAGTGAGATGTAAAAGAGTAGTCTTATCAGGTTGACCTGGTCAGCCATGCCTGGGGAGACCTAGGGACAGTCACTATGCAACAACCATCTTATCTGGAGACCTAAATGTATGCACATCTGACAGAGAACTAGCACAGGTGAAGTAAAACTCAAAATCCTTCGGTGAAGCATTGGTGCAGCGGGAAGGAATCGCCATTGTTTCCTCATGCAGACAGATCTGAGAGGCTGGAGGACTAAGATGGTGTTTAAAAAAAATGAGCCCTGGATAGTGATTGTGCTCATGGGAAGAAAAGCTGTTTAAGTGACAATAAGCAGAGCACCAAGACTGCTGTATCCAGGTCAAGTGACGCTTGTTCGCAAACGCTTCACCAGCTTGCTAGACGGTGTGTTCCCTTATTTTCACAAAGTGTAAATCAGTGTGACATGTGAAGGCCAACAGGATGGTTGGGACACAGCAGGCAGCAGATAAGACAAAGCAGAGCAAGCCTGCCCTAAAAGGACTGAGATTGTCTGCAGAAAAGCTGGGTTTTAGCTTTCAGATTCAAGATTCAAGAGGTTTATTTGTCGCATACATATACATACAACACATACATATATGCAGTGAAATGTCATAGTTTTAGTTTTAGGTTGAAATGAATTAATGCAAAGGGGTGCGTTTTTGCAATGCCTTTGTTGATGTTTTGTCACATTTTGATCCAATGAATGTAAGGAAGCATTGCAGAATATTAAAAATCACACTACCCGACAGTATATAAAAAGATGATGTACTGTATGCGTATTTTTTAAATAAAATTAATGATCCGGGACATGATAACCAAGGTGCCTCGGATGATTAGGAAGATTTTAAAGAACAACGCATTCCAGTCCCACTTGTAGAATTAATAAGAAAAAAGTATTCATGTATTCAAAAATGTATGTAATCAACACGCACATGGCCTTCAGACCTTTCATTGTGCATGACCCTGATGCAGGCCGTGTGCCGAAACACGTTGATTTTTAACAAATACACTGTTCTTTTTAGTTTGACGAGTGTGGCCACAATCCTGTTATTTAAACCTGTTGCATTATTTCTAAAATAAATGTCACTTCTGAGGTGAAATGGGCTGAAGCTTGTGGTGGAAAATAATCAGGTGAGACCAAACACTGTTAAAGGCAATTATAAAATAAAAGATAATGGTGTGGTAAAGAGAAATGTAGACCAGATTCGAAAGATGTAATTCTGTTATTAACTTGATGGAGGCTGTCAAATTACTTGTATCATTAATAACTAACAAATAAACGAATGTTTACAAAGAGAAGAAAGACATTCACCTTTTTAATAGTATCGCAAACTAACTATAAATAGCTTAACTAATTGTGTGATGGCGGTATGATTTAAGAAACGTTCTTTCAACTTGAAAGCATCTCCCTGGATCATCCAGAGGCTCTCACATGGAGGTGAGGTGCAGGGAGTTCACATACCAGTCAAATCCCAGTCTAAACACCTGCATGGCAAGGACTGCCTTCACACAGACTTCCTGTTCAAATACCAACCCATTTTTCAACACATTGTCTTCGTGTCGTATTTCCCAAACCCTTAAACGTGTCTTATTTTCACATGAGAAGATCGTTTTACAATCATTTTGTCCATCAAGTTGTATCAGAGGAACCATCTCTTTGGTCCTTTTTGCTTAGGCCTATGAATTTTCGTCAATTACAGAGCTTGCTTTCTTCTGTCTCATACTCCCTTAGTGAACGTGCAGTAAGCGAGTCAGACTTAAGAGTTGAAGGTTTATCATCATATTACTTTTCATTGAATTTTCTCATCCTCTGCCTGCAAGAACCAGCCCAGATCCCGAAAGGGTAATTCCTTTGCGTAATGGGTAAGTCTGCCTTTGTGATGGGGGTGGGCTTTTGCAGAGGACCTGTATAGGATCACAAGAGCCGGGTGGGAGATCATATCATTTAAAGACTTGAGTTATGAGGAAACGCAGGCAGGTGGGCCAGCAGAGACAAGGTGCACAGATTGCTTGACAATACTTTTACTGCCCTGTGCTTGGTCAGTATTTCTTCAGGTTGCCATGGAAAGGGCTATTCCAGGGCCAGTCATTCACACATTCCACAGAAGAAGTAGAATTTAATTCACTTTAACTCAGAATCTATTATATCTTATGAAAGAAAAGCTGAAGTGTTCGATATATCAGATTTTTTTTTCCAAAAAGAAACTGGAAAATCATTTTTTTATTGTCAATCTGGAGTGGAAAATAATGCCTTTCATGATGCTGAAAAAGTATAGATGAGGTCATACAAATCATTTTTCAGTGGGTTATTTTTCAAAATAGTTTTTTGGGAGGGTTGAACTGCATGATCATGAAATAGTACAAAAGCTAAGTGTCGGGTAGGGCAGATAATAATTTGCCAGGAGGGCGGAGGTTGACTCAGTTAAGTTGTGATGTAACATTCTTTCTGTAAAATGCATGAATGGACAGCATGGTAACAGAACAAATGTAATAATAAAAAATAACTTAAAAATAAATGTATGTTATGTAGCTTGATGAGGATGTTTCCAATGGTTTATTTAAGTGTAGTGTAGTGTAGTGTGTGATACTATGATAAAATAAACTAGCCATGCATCCATGTATGGCTCACCTCCTCTGTGGTCAAGCATATAAAAAATCATTCTTTTGGTAGTCAAACCAGGACATAGTTAGTAGGTATTGCACATCCACTGACCTGTGACTTTACAGCGTAATGTCAAACGTTAAATCTACTCTAATTAGATGGACAACTATTTAGGACGTGAGTGATGGGCAGGGGAGGAGTGGCTGTGTTTACTCTTTTGTCTTTTCAGGGGACAGGAGGGGGTTGGGAGGTCAGGGGGCTTTTGAGGTCAGGGGTAAATGACTCTGCCCCACCTTTTCTTTAAGACATGCTTATTGTCCTTTGGTGCCTTGTACCCAGCACTCACAACTCCATATAGAGTCAAGAGTAGTGGGGGGCGTTGTTTAACAAACTGAACCATTACACTGGGGATTCTTGTGGGTGTGTCAGAGTGTGCGCGTGTGCGTGTGCGCGTGTGCGTGTGTGCGTGTGTGTGTGTGTGTGTGTGTGTGTGTGTGTGTGTGTGCATGCGTCCAATTACATGCATGATGGAAGTCCATCACGGAATGCAACTTTAGAAAAGCTGGTGCAGAAACAATCTCCACTGAACAAATATACATGTTTGGTAAATCTAAAGCTAAATATCAGGTAAGTCAGATCTGATAAACCAAATAAAAGAAAATTAGAACATAAGCCATTCAATAAAGATTTTTTCATACAATAAACTATTCCACAACACATTAATGTTATCCTATTTACCTGAAAACACAAGGTACACCAGCGTGAGTGGTGATCTTCAGAGGCACACATTCAGAAGCACTTGCCCTCACCCAAGGTCTCGCCACAGGAATGTACATAAGTCACTCACACACACATTTCCCCCAGGCCAAAAACATAAACTTTGCTTTTTAACAAAATGCCTCTTTTCATAAACAAGCACACCTTCGGCCTTCTCTGGGTCACCTCTTTTCCATCTCACCCTCCCATAATCACAGCAGTCAGTCAGCCCAATTTAGGGAGCATGTGTGGGGTACAAGGTCCCAGAAGTGCAAGCAAGCATTGTGGTTTCCTGGTCGCTGGCTTTTTGGAATGCTTGACTTGACAGAATGCTTCAGCAGAAACCACTTCAATGGCAGGCCAGGCAATCCACAAAGAGCAGAGGTGCTGAGAAGCACACAAATTTAATGGAGTCCGCAGAGCCCACTGAAACGGTACTTTTAATAGTAATAACAGCTACTAATTTCAATGTCAAACATTCATTAAAAGTAATTTTCTGGTAATGACATATTTAATACTTTTGTACTACTACTTTTGTACTACCTTCAATCCCCTGTCACCATCCAGACAACTCCTCCAATATGGGGGCCACATTGGCCTACAGGCGGAAGAAAGGTTGAAAAATGACATCAGCTCCGAGAGATTCAAATGAAAACACCACGTTGAAGCATCAAGACTGTCTACATCCTCCGCTTGTCTCGAAAGAGGGGATTGGAGTAGGAGTGAGTGAGGAAGTCTTTGAAATCTACTCTATAATTAACAGAGGTAGTATGTCAGTGGCAGGTTGTCTAGACCTGCTGAAATATGCCTACAGTTGTGATAATGAAAGAGAAAAAGAGACGAGGGGATGTCTGCCCTATCATAAAATCTGATCTGGGATGCACTGTGTTTCTTTGTCGTAGTGATTTAAAACCCCCATGTCTTTCTTTCCCTCTCGTTCCCCTCTCTTTAACCAAGCCTGATAACTTCAAGGGTCTGTTCACGCATGTTTGCATAATCTTTAAAAATGTAGGTCTACGTATAAGTTATGCCGATACCCTAATACCTCTCATTTCACATCAAAATTAAATATTTAGGAAAAATACTTGCATGACTCGAAGTCATTACAGAAATCATCACATGGCTCTATGAGTTTTGATGGACACCGGTCATGTGCCACTGACCTAGTACGTTGTATGTCAACATTGCCCAATTATAGACATGGTTTCAAAGGAATATCTCTATGGGGAAAATGAATCGTCTCTGTCGTTATCTGTGTTATTGCGCGTATTTAAGTCTTTGGGTGTTTTTTAATCTGCACGTGTCTCTCTTCAAAGTTCAAAGTTCAAAGTGTTTTATTTGTCAAGTGTACAGTACAACACAAGGTCATTCGGTACAATGAAATTCTTAGGGCATGACAGGCAACAACTACGAAGCGGGCATAAAAAGATTAAATAACAAGGCAAAGATAAGGAGGAAATAATTTTTTTTTAATAAAATAAGTCGAATATAAAAAATATCTTATGGCACTTGGTCCATCAGGTTCTAAACGTTTTCAAGTTGAAACAGTAATTTTGCAAGTAACAAACTAAGCGTTTTGGCACAGAAAGTTTGTGCTAGGATTCCACTTTTGTTTTCTCTTGAAGGAGCAGAATGAGCTGCCAGAGTGACTGAATGCAAAAACTGCATCTTTTGCTTAACGATTGATCACGGTTGCTTGATTTGCACTAATTTATACTGTAAATATTTAGCTTAAATCATATGTTTGTCATTAATGGTAATCATTTTAGTTACTTAAAATGGTTAGCTTTTCATTGTCGATTTCCTTTTTTCTTAGATTTCACTCGATTGGCATGATAACACACTAAAATTTTACAATTAATCTCGGAAAAGAGAGTGTAGAAGGTAGTTCTTACTTGACACCCATAAAAAAAATTCCCTTTTTTTGCAAAAACAAATAGCATATGCTTGTGCCCTGCCTGCTTACAAGGTTGGTTTCACTATAAAAATGAAAATGAAAAAAGGTGAAATGGCATTTTAACCACAGCAAACTTGTTTGTTTTATTTTAATCAGAATCAGAATCAGAAATACTTTAATAATCCCAGAGGGAAATTAATTAAAAAATTAAGGAAGGAAAGGAAATTAAATGACAGTAAACATACATCATCAAATAGCAACTACTGAAATTGCACAAAACAATGTTTAATTCATAGCAGATGATCCATTTTCTTGTTTATCCATACATCATGGTAATTTGGAACTCAATACTGAGGGGAGATTGTCCACAGTGCAAGGTACATAACTACTTCTCATGGGAATGCCCAACATTATTAACAGTTGTGAAGATATAAAACCCTGTGTGAAAATTCTGAAAATGTTAATAGCATGACACAAACATAATTAGTTAAATGCCCCCTCTAACCAAATATGTTTTCAGTTTATTTTTACATGATTTTGGATCCTTCTTTATCTGTGGACCTTAACTGCATGATGATTATTGCGGAATGACAAAATGTCCTACTATTGTGTGGTGTGAACAGCATGTATGAACTGACAAACCATGTATATTTCAGCTCACCATTATCCATGCTGTGTAATACATTTCTACATTGATTGACATTGAACTTACACTGTGTTTGCATTGATTCACATGGACAACCGCACTTAGCAAATCAAAGTCACAGTAATGGCTGGACTCGTTCAGGGGGCTGTGAGTAGGATAATGTAGATATCTGGGCCAGCTCCAATAGCTCTACACCTATCCCTCCACCCGCTCTGCTGGCCACTGAGAATGAGGACAAAGGCACTGAAGAGAAGGTAAACACAAAACCAAAATGCATGGTGGATATTATCACTGCAGGTGTTGTTTCAGAGGGGCACACTGATCCATACAACATTTGAGGCCAAGATCAGCTTTTAGCTTGTATTATGCAAAGAAGTGGAAAGATATAGCTGACCCAGTCTATGGCACGATCTTGTATATACAGTATATTACAAATTAGTAAATATGGTGGTCCAAATGGGCCAAAAACAAAGAAGCAATTGAGCTATTGCATTATATATCATGATGGTTCTGGACTTAATGGGCTTAATGGAACAAATGGGATAACCACTTGATATATATTTCCCCTAAGATGGCAATTAACATGTCTCACATCCATAAAAGATGATCTATTCAACAAGACGAAAACAACATTTTAACGTCCAAAGACATAATTCAAGCTGGAATTTAGAGATACAGACCTATGCCTGGCCTGGCTGCCGAAACAATTAACAACTCAAAATAGGCCACATTGCAACTGCCAATTTCTCTTTGGTCTGCTCTCTGTAAAATGTAAGATACACATTGTTGATGTCCAACACACATTTTAAACATACCTACCTATTTTTTCACAAGATGGAAAAATAAATGGCCCAGCTCAAGTTAATTCAAAAACCTGGAACAAATGTTTAACATTTCTTCATATAAAATAGGGCGGTAATTTCAGTCCTTGTTGATTTCAATCTTCAGACATTGCCAGCCAATGCAACATAAGCTGTTGTTGACTGTGTACCCTCTGGTTTGCTGATCCTCTAAAAGAGGGAGTATCGATAAAAGAGATGGTGGGAGAAACTTGGAGAGGAGTTATTGAATATTTCCTTCTCAGGAATTCCAAGCCCTCTCGTCTTCTCGATTCAGTGTTCAGTGGTGGTGTCTGGCATAACCTTGTGTCGGGAATTTTGCACGCCTTTAGCCATGTGCTTTTGGATGAGAAAGCCAGAAAAGGCCCCAAAATACATTATGGCTCCCGGGACATATTCAACCAGTGTAATTCAAAACATATCCAAGTGCTCTAGCCAATAATATGCTTAATCAAGTGCCCGGGCTCTTTGAAAGGGTCTGAGGGGAGCGCAACACACCCACTGATGGAGTGTCACAGGGCAGCAGTCAAAACACAAGTGGGAGGGATTCACGCCAGGCGCCTGCTGTGGGTGGGTGTGTGTTTTGGGGACGGTGTCTGAGTGTTAATGTGATGTGAAAAGCGGGTAGAGACAGAGAGCGACAGAGAGGGGGAAACAGTAACTAGGAATCTTTTTATTTTGTTTTTTTACTTAAGCAACAAAGGGCGCCCTTGCTTAAGGACATGGTTCTTGTTATTTTCCTATCTAAATGAAAACCATTTGCGAGTAATCAGTATAAGTCACTGAGCAAGTATTCCCACGTAATAGAAATAAATGTCTATATGACATGAAGTGAGAGGGAGAAGGTGCCTGAGATGCTTCACTTAAAGCCAGCAATGTTGTTTGATCTAATTGTGCGAGCATCCTGCAAAAACCAGCATACACATATCACCACACTGGGAAAAGAGTGGTAATTACTATTTTATGCACCCTGGGGATTGGTGGCTAGTGCTATGAACCGATGCATGTGAAATAGGCAAACTTGTAAAAAAAGACAGGTTTAACAATGTCCCACAAACTTATTTTGTGTGATATTATGTCAAGAGCTGTGTCCTCCAGTGGTCACTTCCCAGGAGAATAATGTAGCCGTACTACAAAAGCTCACACCACCCACACTGAACTGCTCCATTTACACTAATTGTCATTCAGATTAGGGAGGGGGCCCTGTTGTTTTGGGATGCTTGTGAGCCATTAATATTAAAAGAACAATTAAGATGAATTAGGCTTTGCCAGGCAAAGTGGTGACATGGTAACACAGCAAGAGCACCCTCTCAAAGACATCATCTTATATGCATGACCCTATTCACTGGAAACTAGAAGTAGTAAGGTCAGTTGAATTTGAATATTTACACCTCACGCAGAGTGGGAAGAGTGGGGTTTGTGGTAAGAATAAGTGTAAAAAAAACAGCATGTAATTGCATATTTAAAACATAATGTCATGTCATGTCAATGCAGAATGGGACTGTCTAATCCGCTACAGCAAAGCAGCATGCAGGGTTCTTCACATGATAGGCCTATTCCCTCTAATAAACGTGATGAATACAAACTCAGGGAAGTTGATAAATGTGAGTCGGCGAGGTAAGAAGAGAAGACCAGGCGTGTTTTTACCATTTTGACCTTTTACAACACTGCTTTAGAGGAGTCTGTCTTTCTCTATTTGCGTTGTGGTCTTTATGAGGGGAGCTGCCAAATACCCAGGGGGTGAACTGATCCATCCACAGACCACAGGAAGCAGAGCTCGACAAACATGCAAAGGCCTGTATGGTCTAAACTGGGCGTGACAAACAGCCTGCAGAAAATGAGGTACAACTTTGTACCTTTACACATTTTCTGTCGGGCAGGTGGTGCCCTGCAAGGACCAAATTTGCACAAATTTGTCACCAGGACAAGCCATCGTACCCCTATAGCTACAATGGTGCACTTTATTTACTAAGAGTGTCTAAGAAAAGTCTGGGTTCACAGGGTAAGCAGACTCCAAATAAAATGCACATCACACAATCATGCATCACCAAAGCAAACATAAGCCCAAGAAACTGCAGAGGGGGCAGAGAGAAGAGTGAAGAATGGATCAAAGCCCACATGCTGAGCAATCATCAGCATTTATTATACACCTTGGCAGCTAACAACAGTATGGTACTGGGAGAAACTTACAAACACACATTTAGACACCTGAACAATGTGGTCCCCTACAACAGACACTGTCAGACACTTTGGAACAAACCGCCTCACTAGATAGCTAAAACTTCCCCCACTGGACTGTTGGTAGTATGTGTGTTATAATAGTATGCTACACATTTTAGGCTCCAAATTGTGAAAATTACACCAGGGCTGTCACCGGGATGAATGGGAGAAACTACAAGCATTGGTATCATTTGCCCAGTCTCGTCTCACGGTGTTCTGTCACTGTTATAAATGTTTGTTTAGAAAAACGTGCGCCTGAAACCCCAACACACCCCCGGAGCTCAACAGAATGAAAGCAGCAGCGGGACTCCAAAATAACACACTTTTCAGGAGTTTGTATTATATTTAAAGCGAAGTAGTTAGACTGGTCTCAAGCCAACGCATAATAAGTTGCTCCGCGTTCCGTGCGGACAGTGAGGTACTCACGCACTGGCTCCTGCTTGGGGTCCAGCACGGAGCCGGCGTGCTGCAGTTTGGCTATCTTGTTCTGGAGTCCTCGGACCCGGTGGCCGGTCGATACGATGTCGTCCTCCAGCTCCTGGAAGAGGGAGCAGGCGTGCCGGGCCAGGTCCGACAGCTGTCGCAGGGTCCGCGATAGAGCCACGTTACTGATGGAGCACAGGTCCTCCAGCGGGAAGCCGTCCCCGTGCGGGACCGCACGCCGGCACAGGAGCTGGGGCTCGACGGCTCTCTTGGCGAAGGGCATCTTGTCGTTGTTGTTGACGGGACTGCGAATAATAATCCAACGGAAAACGGACTCAGGAGTGAGTCAACAGAGGAAAAAGTTATTAATGCCTTCCCCACCCCCCCCCACCCCTCCCCGCCACCGCCAGCCCCTAATCCAGTTTTTCAGTGTTCAGCCGTGGACAGCCCCATCGCTCCTGTGAGGGAAACGCATAGTTGTGGAGGACTCTCCCCGCTCTCCCGCCGCTGCTACGTGCCCGTGTGCTCTCCAGCGCTCCACACTGGAGGTGGTTTTTAAAAGGGGGCGGGGCCAAAACCCGGGCCGGCGGTCTTACTGGATCACTGGATCCGGACTGCACGGCACGTGCTCTCCCACCGGCCCACCAATATACGTCAACGTGTATTTATGTGTGCGTTTAACTTTTTATTTCGTTACTATTTTTTATTTGTATTCATACTTTCCCCGTTCGTACTACTCTCTATTTGCGCAAGCCTGCACGACGTTCCTACTTGTTGTCAGAAGGTGAATTGTTGATACGGAGATTTATTGTTGTTATAATTTTTTTTTAATTCATTTTCAAGTTTATTGGTTGTTTTTTTTTCCCCACCTATTTTTCATGTACTTTATTTTCGTTGCCTATCGTTTGTGACGTGTGCTGCTGTGACAACGCAACTTCCCTCCCGAGACAAATGAAGTATAATAATAATAATAATAATAATAATAATAATAATAATAATAATAATAATAAATATAGCTGCAGGCACTGGGTCCAGTCTAGTCAAGTTTGGTACGTACTACAGTTTTCCGAGGTTCCGTCGCCAGTCGCACTGAGGAAAACCTGTCGTGATCGAAGGTCGCTCCGAGGCGCCGTGTCCACGTCGGGGTTGGGGCAGAGGGACGCTGTTTTTTTTCTCATTTTTCTTCATGACAATTTCATATTTTGTAAATAAATTGTGTATAAATAAAGAAATGCTTACTTTAAATAAAGCCTCTTATTTTGTCGGTTATTGTTAATGTTTTAAACATGTTTTTAAGTATCACCATGAACCTACGTCATTCAATGTTCCTCTTGTGTGGTTTAGTTTAAATGTCCCTCAAGAACAGTGTTTAAACAATTACAATTGGTCTCTGGATCATACAGTGTGGACACAAAAGAAAAGGAAGGTTCCTCCAAAGTTCTTAGACCTCGCTGCGGTGCAAAAACGCCATCTGTGACTGATTATAGCTTTCAGAGTTTGATTAAACACAGCACAAGTTACAGTTTTCCGGGTTTCCTTAAATGCAGCATCGGCTCAAGTTGTCTGTCGACGTGTAGCAAATGCTATGCACTCCACAGGGCGTAGGTCGCTGGATGCGAATGAGTTCTGAAAGACGAAGCACGGACTTATATACCGTCGGATGATGATGTCACAAAGCACCTCGCGCCTGAAATAAATTGAATCGCTCAACGTTATTCAACTTCCGGTCTACAACAAGTTTTCTCCATAATTTCCGCTCTACCAGGTGTTCGGTGCTGAGCACACTCGGCTACATGAATGGGCGCTCGGGGCTAGCGGCTGGATGGGGGTGTCTAGTCAGCTGTGGTGGAGTGGGCCTCACCCTTGAGCAGGGCGCGGGTGTGGGCGGGGTGTCGGTTTGTCGGCAGGACCTGGCTGCGCCTGCGTCTTGTGCCTGTACATGGGGGTGGGTTGTATGTGTGCGCCAAGATGCGGGGTCTCCTCGCGCTCTCTGGTACTGAGTTAAGCTCCTTGGGGCCGGGCGTGGGGGTTGCTTCTCAGGCTTCCGGCTTCTCTGGGGGCCAGGGGGGTCTTCTGTGGCTGCAGGGCGGGGTGCTCGGGGCTTTCCTGCCGTCATGGGGTGTCTGTACGGCTGCAGGACTCAGGGGTGCCTTTGGGGCCTTTTCCGCTACTTGGAGGCGCTACGATATAATACCGACCTTACACACCAGAACCAATTTGGACCAAGTCCAAGTCCTCACCGGTGGACACTTCACACGCACACACGCACCACCAGCAACTGCTTTGAACACACCCCGGCACCCTCCTGGTTACATTCCTCTCCTTTCCTTCCTCCTTTACTGCCATAACTATGATAGGAAGAGGCCACGTGCCCAACTACTGTTCCAGTTTTCCTGGACATAAATTAACTCTGTTTTTTTGATAAATGTTGTCGTCCGATGTTTATGTTTTTCCGTGTACATGTTGTTGTTTGTTTATATGTTTATGTTTTTCCATGTACATGTTGTTGTTTGGTTCTATGTCTATGTTTTTCCATGTACATATTGTTGTTTGGATCTATGTTTATTTTTTCCATGTACATGTGTTTTTTTGGTTCTATGTTTATGTTTCTCCATGTACACGTTGTTGTTTGTTTCTATGTTTATTTTTGTCCATGTACATGTCGTTGTTTGGTTCCATGTTTATTTGTCTCAGCCGTGGTGATTCTCCCCCCCTTGGAGTCGTGATTCGTTAAAGATCCAAACATAGTAAGATCGTTCTCCAAAGAGGGGGATTGATGATGGTTTTGCTTGTCACCTACAGGTCTCTAAAGAATGAATAAAGAGTTGCATTGCAGGTTGAGAAGTTGAAATCCACTTGCAGACTAACTTTGCCCTAGATGCAATGGCATACAAATACTCTGTGTTGTATGCCCAGCAGCACAGGTAAATGTACATCGATATCGATCAGACTCATACAACAAGATGTTTTAAACGTCCAGGTTCCAACAAGGCCTCAACCAAGTCTGTGTGTACTGCACAGCCCTGCGGGCTGGACTCCTAATAATAATAATAATAATAATAATAATAATAATAATAATAAAAATACATGATATATAATATACTCAATTTCACTTTTGGGTCATCATTTAAACTGAGATGTTGAATGAACATGATCACAGTGATGTACAGTACAACTGTGTTGTTCCCACAGGAGAAAAAAATGCAGAGAGCAAAGACTTAATTTTTGTAGGATTACCTTCACTGCCTCCCTTTTAATGACAGATGAATGGAATTGATTACCTCAACAGAGGTACTAAACATAAACACTCCCCAGGTATTCAGTCTACTGTTTGGACAGTAACAACAGATGGAGGGCTAATGCATATCTTCAGATGGTGTTCACTGGTGTTTAGCCTTTCTTTTTTCACTTCCAAACAGTGATCTGCAGCATTAGAACCTCATTCTCTGTCTGCAGTTTAAATCTGACACACGTTAATTATTAATGAATTAATTACAAGATGTTAATATTACAGCAACCAGTAAGAGGTTACTTTCCTCTCACGAAAGTTGGCCTTCCTCTGATCGATTGATTTGTTTTGTTTTTCTTGGTCATTGGAGGCGATGGGGACGTTCTTGTAATCTGAGGTGCTGTTCTTTTTCCTGGGACCATATGGATAGTTGACGGACCACAACTAGTTAAGCTGATTTATAAAACTTGCCGCGGCTGCCTTTCACTTAACGCACATGCCCAATCAGTGTATTCTTGCCGAGACCGGCGGACCACGCCACCAACTATAGAAACAGCATAAAGACAAGAATACAGTATGACCAACACAAATGCTCTGAATAACTTTTTCTTGTTAAGTGCCAGCTAAATGAAAATGGGATCAATATCAAGTTCAGGATGTTTTAACAAAATAATCTCACGGATTACCACTTTAAATTTCAAGTCCCTATACGGATGAATCCAAGTGTTTTGCAGTTTGTCCAGGGAAGTCCCAGAGAGCATTCTGTCTCAAGAGAGATTTCGTTATGAAGATACAAATGAATGAAACAACAAGGCACATGTGTTTAGGTTCATCCAAGCACCCTTTGGAACGTCAATTCTTGACGCGTGACAAAACCTTTGGGATTCCTTATAAATTGAATTTGCCTCCATAGGTTAATCTTTGCCTTTTCGATCTGTAGGCAGGCTCGTCAGCCTAGACTGAGCTTCATTCACATTTGCTGAATGAGTGTTTAACTAAATCCCAGCTGACGGGGCCAGAGTCAGCAGAGGTGACGGCCTAAGCCCTTCCTGTCAGCTAACTAATGTCCACACCAGAAATGCAACCTTTGCAAAGCCAGGCGGGGACAAAAGAGAGACGGGAGAAATGCTGTATGTCGTCATCTTTGAGTAATGGTGTCACAACAAAGGGCGAAAAAGCCGGTTAATCTTTGGTATCGAGATGGTCAGCTTTAATTTAAGTTTAAGCGCTATAAGTTCATCGGGAGGTGTTACCATCATGTGTAATGACCAAAAGGGTCAAATAATTGCTCTCCTCCTTAATGTCATCAACATTTTAAATATTGTTTTTAACATTTCATAATTGTAAATATTAGAAAAAAAATGTGACAATTGTTTTTCGGTCACTTGATAGTAATAACCGTGTAGATGAGTCTGTAATCATACTTTGCATGAAGCGGCTGTCTGGTTGTTCTATCGAGCCAGCATGTACTTAGAAGGCGACACATGGCTGACATGCATCGTCTCCTCATCACGTGCAGCTGTCACCTTGAAATGCACAGCAAACAGCGGTAAGTGGTATTTATAGTTCAATGAGAAGAGCAACTCCCTGCATCATGTAACCCTCTCCCAGTGGAGTGCGTGTGCCGAGTGACAAGCAGCAACCTGCGTCGGGTGCTTATGACGTAAGGTTAACTTTCAGGTATTTGCGTGCCTATGCAAAACTGGGACACTTTTTTTTTTTAAGTTATGGGAGAGAGGGTTTTGTTAAGTGTGTCTGGCGACTCCAACCCGTCTCCCTTAACTGAACTAAGTCATTCATCTTCTTATCATAATTTTCTCAGATGTGGGATCAAGACATGAGCCAGGAGTGCTTTTTAGGATCAAATGCCACTCAGTTGTTTGCCCAGGGCTCAAGGCGAGGAGTCCTCCCATTTCCTTACTCTGGAAATGCTGTGTAATTGTATTTGCCCAGAAAGGAAGCAAATAAGCCAAAGAAAGACACAATTGTTTCGTACTCTATGTTCACACAGTGCATATAATAGATAATCCAATTCACTGCCATACACAGGAAAAATACAACAGCTCATCTAAGCTTATACATGCAAATGTTAATTCTAGTCACATTATGAGAAACAATTATACATTACATTGCATATCAACAGCAAAATATATGTTGGACAATAAAATTAATTTGATCTGTCGCCAATTGCATTTCAAGTGAGTTCATAGGAAGACTTTTTATTTAAGTATGTATTGAAAGACTCAGTGTAATGTTAAGTAGTAAAAAAAAACAAAAAAAAAAAGTTGGCATGAATTAATGAGAGATAAATGTCTATTTTGTTTAGGAGTCAAGATTAGATTATATATGTGTCCGTCAGTGGTTACATTGGAACAGAGCATCTGGGGATATTGCTGTCAATGGCGATCTCTGACACTGGGTTGTTATGTCTTAGTTGCAGAAAGCAGCTGTTTTTGCTGGGGTTTTGGGGATTAGTGGAAGGGTTTATGACTCCAGTCTCACTCGCCTGCCCTCTCACCCAGGATGAAGACACATGTGTACGTCAACGCCTTGAAACTGCACCGCTGCCAAAGTAAAGAAGTTTTCGGGGACGAACCCACCAGGAAAACATCTTGGCCGTGGACTTTCTCGCCGAGTTATTCTGATATTTTTAGACTCTGTGAACTGTGAATGAACCCAAGAAAATTCTGTTTACCGATTACATTCCTGGGGGAAGCTTTAGCATATGATCCAAATCCCTCTGTTTATCTCTCAATTTTCCTGATCTTACTTCCTTGATACACTATCCTATTTTATTATCTTTTTATGTAATTGACGAAGCGTAGTTGATTTGACAGTTAAGGTTTCAGCTCATTAGTCGATGATCTGATGTGTATAAACGGTCAAAGGCATTTTTTCCAGGACGCATTGACGAATCAATAATGCACCTCGTTTAAAAAAAAGGATATAAAAATAGATCATTTTATTTATCGATCACCTTCAGCCTGGAGCTTAATTGCTTTCCTTTACAATTCAATGTCAAAAATAGACGAAACATCCAAGCATGCCGTCATATATCACCGTAGCATTGACTCACCATGAACAGTGAAGACATCTGACATACCCAAAAATATGATCCAGAGCAAGCACCACAGTTTTGCATAGGTAAACATCGCAGCCATATATGTAGAAACATTGTACATATACGCCGACGCTCTATGAAGTTAACTTGCAACACATTTTGCTGGGGGTTTTCTCACCATCAACAGCATTCCGGTGGTTAAGGAGTATCTTGATCCTTTCTTTTATGGACATTTTCAAACATGACCGAGAACATGATGCACACCAAACAGAATGAGATATTTTTTCGAGCGTTTTTTTAAATTGATAATGGTCTGGGGGAGAGCAAGCGGAGCTTCAATCAAAATCGGGATACTTCTTACCCAAGCACTTTCAAAAGCAATAACATTCAGTGTCCTCACGGTCAGTCTGACCCAATCATTCGGCAACTGTCTTTTTGTAGGAGCATGCAGGAAACATACAGTTTCATACGATTTTTTTTTAACTCACAAACATCTCACCCGGACGCACAAAAACAACATTTACATTTTTTTTTCCCTATGACACAATTCTGTGAAATACTACTGTACATTCATCAGTAGTACCAATTTCTTGATCTGCAATGGTGTGATTATGACCCTGTATTTTGGAATTCCCCAAATGAGTGAATTCCAACATGTACTAAGCTCACGGCCATTTTTGTACTCTTGAAAATTGAATTAGTTGAAAATGAAAATTATAGCAGAAAAAATAAATGCGATTTACACACTTTTCTTTGCATGTACAATGATTAAAGTGATTTCCCCATGCAAAATATAATTTATGTTTTATGAAGATAGAAACAACCAAATACAGAAACGATTTTATTTATGGAATAAACTTTATACACAAATAAACTGTACAACTCTGGACTGTCCACAGATGAGTTCAGCAGGCTACATGTAGCTGAGTGCGTCTACGACACAGCAATGCTTTTATGTTTTTCAGCCCTTATACACATGTATTTCCCATTCAAAACGGAAGACACTGGTTGACACTTTCTGTGCCTTTTACCAGTGGTTCTGCTGTCCGAGGGACATTCTCTTACAGTCAAGCTTTTGGGCGATGAGCTGGGAAGACGGAGCAGTTTCTGGTCCGAGTCACGTGGAAGCGAGGGGCCGCAGGACATCGAGCTGAGACTCCAGAGAGATCCTGTCCTGGTGGACCACCTGGGGGCCAAAGATCTGAATGAGCACTGAACACCCCCCCCCCCCCCTCAGGGTTATGTAGCTAAGATATTTTTTTATTTTATACTTACCAACCAAACACAGAAACAATTTTTGTTACGGAATAAACTTTAGATACAAATAACTCTGAACCGTCCATAGATTATTTCACGCATTGTACGCATTTTATATTCCCTATACTTATTATTATTCTTAGTTCTCACACATTTCACAGCTCCCTCTTTATGACCAAACAGGTTGTTATGTGGGTACAAATAAAAATGACTGTGAAATATACCTGCTAATTACAAGTATGCAATAAAATTGATTTAAAGTGGATAAAGTGAATTAACTTTATCCTGCAGAGTGAGATGAACCATAATGTGTCAGGTTTATGGAAGATACAAACTGGATAACTTGGGATTTGACAATTAGATACATTTTCTCCTCTACTTCAATTTTTTTTCTTTGCTATGAATATTAAGATTTGTGCTTTTGTTTTGTTTTAGAAATATCACATTGTGTAGACAAGTGTCTATGTAAAAAAGAACCGTCTGACAGTGAGTACCTTATAAGTAATGGGGTAGAAGTTAAGGATAGATTTGTACATGTATACATTTGTTTTAACATTAGGAAAATCACATTTTATAAATGGATGTAAACACTAGTAAATATTAAAAGCAAATGTTTAGGAGGAGTAAGCGTTTCCTCTCCATTTCCCCTTCTCCCCAACTCCCTTCACAAGTCAGCGTGGCCGCTCAGCTGGCCCCACGCTCTATTTTGAAGAAGACAGATGTGAATGCCACGAGCTGCTTGGTATTTCGACGGGGCACGGATCTAAATAAAGAATCCAAAGCCTTTCTCTCGAAAAATTCCGGCGATGTTGAAAGGGAACCGACCGGATCGCGGCGAAAACTAAACTCGGGCCAAGACTAATTTGTAGAAACTGTCTGACAACATTCATTATATGTTCCTTAAAAGCTGCGCTGGCCAGTGAGACGGTGCGATATTTAATGTGAATGGCCCTGAATGGGCTGTGTATTCTTGGACCCGATCCCCGTATTCAGTCTTCAGGCCGCGTTGTATTGAAGCTATAAAAACACTTTGGCATGCGGGGATGAAGGTTTCACTACTGGCTCATTTACAATGGGAATGACAGACATGCAGCATGTGTTCCAAAAGGGAGTGTGTCACCGGGAGATCCCAAAGCTAAACAAGCCGATCGGTGGCATTAGTTCAGCCATGAGTGATGGCTCAGCGACCAGACAGTCAAGGTATTTTGGGCAATTTTGGAATAGTGAGGCCATCTATTGTCATAATCAGGTGAGAATTGGTAAAAAGTTTACTTCTGACGCAATATCATCCACTTACCAAACAGGTTTGTTATTAAAGCATTAACGTGACTATTCTTTCGTATAGTTGTAGAAAAAAAAAAACCCATTGTTGAATGCAATGTTTATACATTATTAAGTTAATTCAAAGTCAACATTTCTTCAGGGTGATGAAATGGACAGTAGAGTAGACAAAAAAATCAAACTTTGTTCGTGCCGGAGAGAGAAAATTCCAAATAGGTGAGAATCTGTGAATGGGGAAAGTTCTTTGAGATGGCTCGTATCGAGGCCTTTAACAGAGAATCCGCTCCGTTCTCAGAGACAGATGGTGTGGCACCGACCTTTAGCTGCTGCTGGAGCTCGCTGTTCAGACGGGTCAACACCGCGTTGGCCTCTCGGTTCTTACGGATCGCCATCTGGATCTCTCTCTTCTGCCTAGACAGCCTGAAAGAGCAGTCCATCAAAATATTAACCGTGATTTGAAATGTAGTAGATATCTATTTCAATCATTTGCCATCATCAATATAGCTTTTCTTTTTTTTTTTTTGCCCAGTCACTGAACATTCTTCATCAGAAATATTTCTTCTTTGACATCTTTAAGTTGTGCTGACCTATGGTAGCTAGGGTGTGTTGAAAACTGTGCTGGATTACTTTATATTAAAGGTTTTCTTTATCTTTTGAACTAACAAAGAAATATCACTGTCCCGATTGCCGCTATTGGTCAGATAATATTTCTAATTATGATGATTTTTTTCAATTTCAATCAACATTACAATCGGGATTGGGTTGCACTGGACGTATCCGGGTGAAAGTCTAAATGAAATACGTTGTGTGTGTCGATCACTGACTTTGGAGCAGGTTTAGCCGGGGCGGTGGGAGGAGGAGGAGTGGTCTCCGGGTTCTGAGGGTCCGGGTGGTATTTCCTACGAACTGGCTTCTGGGGAGCTCGGCTTTGGGAGACTCCAATCTTGTCCTAAGGGAGGGTGAAAGGGCGAGAGAGAAACGATTCAAAACACAGTTGTAACACAGGGGCGCCGCATCATATATCACACCACAATGTTTCATCATTTCCGGCAGATGTACAGTGTTTCCCATAACTAGGGCGGTAAGACTCAGGAGTGTGTCCTGACAATACAGGGGGGTTGCAGGGCCTGGAAGAGATTTTCCACAAAATAGCTGATGAAATACCTAGTTTTTCAGATTTTTGGAAATACAATTTACATTAAAATTGAATACAATGAAGTGAGCAATAACTGTTAGTAAATGTGACCTATAGGGCCAGAGCAGGGCCCATGGTGGACGGGGCACTCGGGGTGGAGAGAGGGTCAGCATAAATATACAGTATACAGTATGTCATGTGTCTTCTGTCATGTCTTTTCAGCTAAATTGGTAGGAGGCAGGAGGGGTGAGAGGGATAGGAGGTGGGAGCAATAGACCTGTTTTGCAGTGTTTGTCGGCTCCGCGGTGCTCGGCCTGTCTCTGTTCAGCAGACTCAGCTTTCCATGGATTACATCACTCTCCTCCTTCAACACGGACACGAGCAAAAATACGAGAAGGTATTACAATATACAAGTAACGGCAAAAGGTCACCGCCGCTTCCTCTCTCCTTTTTTCGACACCGAAGGACTGTGAATATTAAAGAATAACGGCTAACACGAGAATGAACATTGTCTGATAGCTATGGAGGGAAAATGGCAACGGAGCGGCCGCTGACGGGGCAGGATGAAAAGTAGCTCAGGTAACCGTGGATAAATCAGCATCTTCCCCGAAACGGAGCGTGATGTAGTGCTTATGAGTAACGGTGTCCCGCCTGCTCGGGGGCGGCTGTGATGGATTAACCTGCTTTTTATTGCATCTCCTCGCTCATAGAAATGCTAGACAATATTAAAACACCTGCTTTAGTTCTCCAGAGGCTAATGAAGCAGAAATGCCTAAAGACTGTTTGGCTCATTCACTACACTTTAGGTTCAGGTCCTTATACAGTTATAAAAAAGTAATCTGGCAAACACCACCCATAGAATTCCCTTCGGGGCTGTGAATACTTGATCCACGACTTGGAGAATTCCACACAATTGAGAAAGATTTTTTTTTTTTAGAAGTAAGAACTAATGACAAGTTTACTGCAGACCAATTTTTCCCATATGTTAGGAATACTGTATATATATATATATATATATATATATACAAAACGTTGAGCCAATCGTTTTGAAGCCCTGCCCGTCTCCCTTGTGGTGGCATTCGAAATGCCTTGGTTTTACTGATGGTTTTAACAGAGATGTGATGATGCTGTAAATTGTGCATCAGAAATGTAAAACAAAACCTCTTTCGCTGAGCTATGCACCTCGCTGGCAGGCACGCACAAACACATTCGTTTACGACTGCAGTCTAGATCTTTTTTAATGTATGGGTTTCCTGAGGGGCATTACAATAATTTTCAATCTATCAAATCTGGACTAAAATTATTCAATACTTGAATCTCATAGAAATTCAGGACTAGGACTGCATAGTAGTTGATAATAATAATAATGAATTCAGACTATGCTGATCGTTACTTTCTTGTGGTTAATGCTAAAAGGGAATAAAGCCAGTATATAATAATAACAATAATAAATCTTATCGAGAAAAAGGTGGAGGAGAAATAAAGACAGAACCATGGCCACATCTATTGCCATGTTGTTTTAACAGAGTTGAAAGATTTTCTCAGCAGCTTGACCCAAAATTTTTTGGACTTTCTTGATGTGCCACGAGAGGGCCGCATGCTGTGTTCAGGTGGCGTGGTGGTCAGGTAGTTGGTTCTGCAGCGCTCAGAAGAAGAGGGAGTGGAGCTTTGGGTGCAGCTGCTGCTGCTCTCCCTTTGGCTCCAATCCCAGAGCATCTCACCAGCCGCTCTACAGTTTTCATTCTCATTCACCACCACTCACAGGATCGCAGTATCACAGATTACATCTCTAAAGGCGCGGGGCTGGGAGAGCACTTTACGCTCCGGTCAAACGTAAGAGGGCCGATTCGCATGTGAAACGCTTGTTTACAACCTGCACATAAACTGTAACCGTATATAACTGTATACTTTGGTAAAAAAAAATGGCACATTTAAATTCAGAGTAACGGGTCCGTGTGAAAGCCGGGTTCAGAAATACGAACCCTGAATACCAGAGAGACAGAAATCACGGCTACAGAAGCTATTTTAAACTATAACGAGAGTTAATTCCCCACTAGACTGGTTCACTGACAGGGAGTATCAGTTCCAGCTTGTCTCCCTTGGGCTAGAAATACACACAAGCTGAATTATAAGAGTAGCATCCCGTAAGAAGAACTTGTGTCAAGGTTTGCATTCACTACGGTACGGCGCAGATTTTTTCTCAAGAGAGGAGTTAGAAATTTAAGACTTAGGGTACGGGTTGGGTAAGTCTATAGTCTATATATTAGGAGCCGAGGTTTCCCTCTGACCTTCAAACTAACTGCATTTGATCCCTCTCAAGGGTCGAACGGGAGCCAGAGGGTTGGTGCCATTTAGATTCCTGATGTTTCACGGCCTGGCAACCAACCTCTCTTAAACTATGTCCCAAAGTATCCTCCATATGTTTCCTTATAGGAAACATATGGAGTGAATGTCTCAGAAAGCAAATAAAAGTACCCAGCAAAACCTAAATTCTAACAGTGTGTGTGTGTGTGTGTATATATATATATATATATATATATATACTGTCGTGTGAGCTGAAGGGAAATGCCTATATATATATA
Organism: Zeus faber; assembly: GCF_960531495.2. Taxonomy (NCBI): domain Eukaryota; kingdom Metazoa; phylum Chordata; class Actinopteri; order Zeiformes; family Zeidae; genus Zeus; species Zeus faber. The sequence goes on along the minus strand of NC_137193.1, from coordinate 53,826,973 downwards.
TATATATATAGGCATTTCCCTTCAGCTCACACGACAGTTCATTGTTATATTCTTTTTTCATGGAATCAGGATTCCAGCACTTAACAAACCCTGGATGCTATATTTATGATCTAACGCTTCAGATGAGAGCTGCGAAACAGCAGAGCGAAAAACGCATTTGAAACTTGAGGTGGAGTGTTGCGTGCAACTGTTCAAATAAAAGACCAAAACAAGCAGCTTTATGATCAGGGGCTTAAACCTCGCGAATCACCTCTTCTCGAAAGCGACTGAAGTCGGCAAAGTTCGGCTGCTGCAGTTTTTTCGGAGTCGTTTTTTCCGGAGTGCCGAGGAAGCAAGGGACCTGGCATGGAGAGGATGACAGATGACAAAACTAAACTCCAAGATTTTTCTCCACCTAACAGCTTATGAATCTAGATAGATGGATAGATAGATAGATAGATAGATAGATAGATAGATAGATAGATAGATAGATAGATAGATAGATAGATAGATAGATAGATAGATAGATAGATAGATAGATAGATAGATAGATAGACAGATAGATAGATAGATAGATAGAAAGATAGAAAGATAGATAGATGGATAGATTATAAAATAGAAAAAAGAAAATAGAAAAAAGAACCCCTGTAAACTGAGAATATATAAGAATTGTAGTGAAATAAGACACTGGCATATCATTTAAGATGTCAAATGAGACCCACCTGTGTGGTGGGCGGGCGGGGGGGCAGCGCTGGCGGAGGGGGCAGCCATCCACTTTTCACCCCTGACAAACAGGAACGACTTCACTAAGCGTCGAGCAAACAGGGGTAATGGGTACACACCACTGGTGTTTATTCTGAACTGATATTTCATATTTAGTGAATATCAAAAACTATTGTTTTGTTTGTTCTTCCATCCGCATGTGAACCTCTCGCCGTAAATAAAGTGAACAATGGAACGCAACCTTCTCCAGTTCCCCCCATTGTCACACACAGAAAAGGAGAACCCGCGTCAACAAAATCCAATAAGTTTTGCTGCAAAATGTTCCGCAGCTCCGGGCGGTTGTCATTCTTTGCGTTAACAAAAGCTTTCAAAATGAGACCACGGAGGAAATCCAGTATGGTGTGATGGTTTTTACGGGTGTGATGATGATGATGATGAGGGTGAGGAGGAGGGGCAGGAGGAGGAGGAGGAGATCCCACCTGGAGCTCCCTGCTGGAACAGCTTGTTGAGGTCCAGGGACGAGGCCCGGGAGTGGCTCTTCTGAGGACGGGGTGGAGGAGTGGGCGGCTCCTCCGCCTTCTTCATGGCGTCATCGATGGAGGTGCTGGAGTAAGACCTGACGTTCCGGTGGCGTTTTGGGACAATGGAAGGGAAAAGGGAAGTCATGTATACAATATCAGTATAGGTATTTCTTCCAAAAATAACAGGAAGATGGCGGTTACCTGGGCCGAGTTCTGGTCTTCATGGTTGGGTCCAGGTCGAGGGGTGGTTCTGTGAAGAGTAACAAGGGATTCACTTTTAGACTTTGCTGAGTTTTACTAAATGAGAAGCCATGACTTCAAAGTGGAACTGGACACTGCCGTACGCCCCATAAAAGTTTAAAATAACCAGAATATTAATGAACTGTAGAGTACCACTTCAGCCATTCCCAAAACTCATGACAGCTTGTTCCCTTGATCCATTTGGACATATTTTGAAGATCGTCAAATAGTGATATAACAAATTCATAGACCCAACGTGAAAATATTTGTGTTTTCATTATAAGAAACACAATATCAAATTTGGAAAATGCTCATGAAAGGAGTTATAGGGGGGAAAAGCAGAAGAAAGTAGAATAATCACTTTATTTGCCAAACACATTTTACACATGCCAAGAATCAGTAGTATCCAAAATTTTTCAAGCATTTTTTTGACATTTGACATTAAGAGAAGTAAAACTGTCATTTGCATGTAAAGTGTATTTGTATATGTAATAAGTAGGTTTGGTACTACCTGGCCTCCGCTCAGCAGCACCGCCTTGTAGAGTGTATTTGTCTTGAGATGCTACGTCCTTCTTTAAACTAAAGTCTGCAACATTATCAAATTGACAACTGCATTTATAGATTCCCTGATGCACAATTATACTTTGTGTCACTTAAACAAATGCCATGCAAGGGAGACATTAACATCTGGATATTGACATTGCTGAAATCGAAAAAGGTCATAGGGTGGGTGCGAATACCTTGCTTAGAGGATTCTGCTTTTAATTCCTGTGGTGACGTGTGCAAGGCTGGATTCAGCCTTTCCACAATACTCCTATCCTAAAAAAATAAAAAACATTTTAAAATGAACATTAACTTTCAGACTATACAAAGCGCATATCTCAAAAAATGTATTATTACCTGTATGCATTTGTACAAACTCAAATAAGACACATTCACAGCTTGTTTGCGCCCCCTACAGTCTCAAGGAGGAAGTGTCTGCTTACCTGGCGCCTGGATCTCGGTTCAGCATCCTCAAACACAATGAGGGGCTCTGTGCTCTAAAGAAGTCAATATAAAGAAGTTTGTGATGAAAAAGAAAAGTAACGGCAAGAAATGTATTTTATAATGTATATACACAAGTCTTTTGCATCCCAGGGTTCGTTGCTGTATCTTACTTCAGGGGTGTCGGGCGTGTCGGCCTCCTGCTCCAGAAAGCCGGGCTGCAGGCTCGCTGGAAGGCTCTCAGGCAGCGAGAAGCCATTCTTACGTGCGACGATGAGGTGAAAGGCCGTGCAGAACTCTGAAAAGGTGAGAGCTCCGTCTCTGTCAACGTCACTCAATTCCCTGTAAAAAAAATGAAAGCGGAAGGAAATGAAATTATATAATATAATATATAATGATGTACCTCCAAAACTTCCAATAGGGCTCTATTGTTATGGCTAAACTAATAATTAGTATACACTTGCGCTATATATATATACATTCATACACAATATTTGTGTAATTGGAAGAGGAATTTAAAAATACCTTGTAAATATTGCCGACAATATTTTCTATACAATTTAACGAAATAAAAACTGTAAAAATGAATAAATTAATAATAAAAACCTTGAGTTATATCATTGTGAGTGTCAGGGTCAATATGTCTATAAATAGCATATCGCATTAGCTGAATATTCTCAAAATAGTAAAAACAGTGTGATATTAGCACTGAAATAAGATGTTTTTCTATTTCAAATTCTATATCCTAAAACAAACACATCACCTGTAACATGTTGATTTTAAATTCTCTGAGATCCTCATCCTCAGTATGTCATCATTGCAGCACTAGGTGAGGAAGCTGAAAGTTCCAATATTTTCAACCGTTTCCAAAAAGGTTTTTTCACTGATTTGGAATAACAGAACCAAATGATCCACAAAACACAGTCTCAATGTCCTGACTTGACACTGAAAAAACAATTTGATCTGTTGTGAAGATGCCTGTAGCTCATAGTAAACAGCGTAAAAAGCTGATTCCTCCCTGTTCAATTCAATCTCAAATTCAACACCCGCATACTAATCCCATTCTCACAGGAACATCCAGTGTGTTTTTGTTTGTCTGCTCCTGTCTTGTCCTGTTCATTGTTAACATGGAAACGTTTCATCATTTCACCCTTCATTTTGTCCTTCGCTGTATCGTGTTCCTTGTGTGGAATAATAATAGAAAAAAAAAGGTGAGCTATCATTTACGGATGCGAGAAAGTCTGCAGTGTCACGGTGTGACGTGGACCCAGACTGAAAGGAGAAAAGGAAGGACACGCAGCGTGATGACTCGGCACTCACCAGATATGAGAAAGTTCTGGTATTGGCAGTTTGGATTTGGTGAAAAAGTTCTTCGCCACGGTTCCTAGAAAAGAGTTGAACTCGTCATTAAATACATATCGTCTGTAACTTCGGTGCAAAACAAGTCTGAATGTTTTTTTTTTGGGGGGGGGGGGTTTACCGAGTATGAGAGCCCCCAGATCAGGCTGCAGGGTCCTGAACTGCTTGGTGTAGTAGTCCCGCTGTTCCTCTGTGATCCTCCAGGGGTCGTCGTCAGGGTGGTCCGCCACGCCCTGCCTGTCCAGCCGCTCGGCTGAGAGCACCTGGAGCAATCACATGAATTAAAAAGGACTCAAGCTCGTGCACTGACATCTATAAATTTAAAAGAGACTTTTCTAATGAATCTGTTTTTATTTTTACCTTTTTTAAATGTTTTTATCTCTAAGGTGCACATTTTGAGCCCATTGTTATTATTATTAATATTATTATTACTATTATTATTGTTATTATTGCTGTTGTTATTATTATTATTATAATTATTATATTTTATGTAAAGTTGATAATTTATCATCAAATTTTAGTTGTTATGTTAAGTTTGTTAAATGTTAAATGTATCATTTATTATCCAATGTTTTTCTATGTTTGTGAAGCACCTTGTTTTGTAAATTTCTCTTGAAAGGTGCTATATAGATAAAGCATAACTTCACTAATGGTTTAACTGTCTAAGAAATAAAATCTGAATAAAAACACAAATAAAAGAAGGGATGATTAAAACAATGAAACAATAAAATGTAAAGTAAAGTATGCAAGTAAGTTCATTTATATAGCGCCTATCTAGACACTGTCCAGAGGTGCTTCACAATAAAATAAGAGATAAAATAGTAGTGACATAAGTACATAAGAGAGTGTGAAGTGCAGAGGGAGGGACTTCAGAGTTTCGGATGAAAAGTTTCAAAAGATCGATCACCTTTGGTTTTCAGTCTGTACCACGAGGAACAATGAACAATCCCGAAACAGTAGGTCAGGGTGTAGGTCAGAGGACCCGAGTGACCTACGCCTGGCATAAGGATGAAGTCATTACGGGGAAAGAAATCACGTGACTTACTCGAGGTAGAGTAGAGTGCTCCCGAATTTGTTTGGTCCCATATTTACTGGGGGAGGAGTGCGGCTGCTCCAGCTGAACGACGGGTCGGGTCGAATGTTTGCTCTCAGGAGCTGAGGGAAGAACAAAGAATACATAAATAAATCACAAAAAAACTCTAAGGTCCTATAGGAAGAAAAATAAAGAATAACACATTTCGTTGTGCCTTAAGCGGGGAGAAATGCAAAAAAAAACGATCTCTGATTGTTGTCCCTGACAGAAAACAGCAGGTGTATACATTTACACTACAAAAATAGAGATTAGTGATTGGATCGACATAAAGAAATGCTTAAAATTGTCAAATATATATATACATACTTTCATACATACATACATATAAAGTATATATATATATATATATATATATATATATATAAATATATATAGGATGAATGATTATAAAACAATGATTCTAAAACTATATATATATAGGTTTTCTCAACTTTAAATGTACAATTTACTCTCTCCTATTGAGGCATATGAACCTGACCTATCTGTGAGTCCGTCCCATTTCTCTGCACGGCGTAAGGGAAGGAGTGGTACGTCGATGGGGAACAAGGCGGAGAGCTTCCTGGGGACTGTGGTGGGGGCCGAGGTTCCTTTTTCAAACAAAACCAGGATCAGAATCAGTACATTTTCAGATATGAGGAATTTGTCATGGTAAGGATCGGGTGCATTTTGGTGCAGACAGTTAGTATTAAGAAAATAGCTTAGCGGTCTGAAAAAAACCCCATATATATATGATTCGATAAAATGAAAAATAGCCAAATATACAGAAATAGCCAGAAATGCAGATCACAAAGCCAAATATATAAAAATATACAGAATAAACAAAGTGAGAGTGGTATAGGTATATAAGGTATGAGTTATTTCTATGTACTTACTAAATCATTATACAGTCAACAGTGCTACATCAGTGTTATTCCAATATATTGTACATATTTCAATATAATGCACAAACTCACCTTCTTCTCCATGTGGCCCTCTGGGTGTCTGAAGGCGCTCCTCTCTCCCGGGGTCCAGGGCTGGGAAACGGCAGCAGTGGCTCCGCCCTGCTGGCCCTGAGCGTCCAAACCTGTAGGGAGCGTCGTCGAAAGCCGCAGCTCCGGCTCGTTCTTCAGCCCCACGAATCTGGGTAGAGGTAGATCTATGGTAAAACACCACATGAGGAGCATTAATAAAGATGTACAATGACAACAAGCCGACCCAATGGAAAAAAGTCAATTTTTCTACTGTACACTAAAACTAATTTTTTATATATTATATATAATATAATATAATATCTTCATATACATTAATATTTCATATATAAATATACAAATATAGTGTCTTAAAAGTGTATTTCTACCCATTTGTGCTTTTTGTGAGTATACTTAAAGTTGTTATTTATTTCATGCACTCATTTTAAATGCAGATGTAGAAGACTAGTATCTGAATGCTTTCACTTTGAGTTGTTGTTCATTTGGAATGTTTTTCTGATTCTAGGTGGTGATAGATTACTGCAGATTACGGCTGCCTTCTTGTCACACACACCCACACACACAGGCACACACGCACGCACGCACACACACACACACTTACACACTTACACACACACACACACACGCACGCACACACTCACACACACACTGATGATTGACATCCCCTCCAGCGATCTCCTGTTTGATGACCTAAGTTTACCGCATGAGGTTGTTAACAACGAATCAGTGAAACGTCCTGTGATCCGTGAAGTGAAAACCGAAACAGGATTGCTACTTGTTCAGACCACCCACCCAACTCTAAACTACGGAGGGAAAATAAAGATATTCATCATTGCACAGAGTGTAACTGAGTTGTCTGCGCTTGTAATCAGGGCAAACCCACTTAGCCCGTTTCACGCTGCTCCCCTTTTGTCCAGATTAGACCAAATCCAGGCATGTGGAGATAAGCTGGTGATCCCCCGGTGCACTTGCAAGACGCCTCAGACTTACTAGCGCTGACGTTCTCCAGGCAGATTGGCAGGCCGCACTGGGCGGCGGCAAGCAGCTTGAGGGCCACGTAGAACTGAGGTGCTCCGAAGTAACCCAGCCGCTTGGCTCCGCACACCTCCGTTATCTGTCGGACACGAAAAATTAGGAAAAAAAAGTTATTTCGACATATGGGCAACGAACAATGGCTGAGGCCTTGGAACAGAACGATCACCGCATGAAGGCCTCGTACGAGACCTTTTTAGCAAGGCGGCCATTTTGACTAAAGTATGGGATGTATTCGAATCCGAGGCAGCAGGAAGCAAGAAGCAAGAACATTTGTTTGAGGTGAAACAAAAAAAATGAGCATGAACTATAAGCAGTGGCTCAGGAGGTGGAAAGGGTCGTCTAGTTATCTGAAGGTTGCTGGTGGGATCCCCGGCTTCCCCGATTGCCGTTGTGTCCTTAAGCAAGACACTTAACCCCTAATTGCTCCTGATGGCTGCGTCCATGGGTGTATGAACAAGTGCAAGTTGCTTTGGACAAAAGTGTCACTGAAATATAAGGAGGCCATGTGAAAGGAGATAATGGTCATATGGGAAGATTAAGCCACGCAAATACAATTAAATCCTGAGGAAATTTTGTCCGAACCTTATAATATCACCAATTGCGTATTTGGGATAGGCATATAAAGGGGCCCCTTATGTGGGGGCGACATGGGATCTGGGGTCCTTCGAGAGGTTACAAGGGGTCCCCAGCATAATGATTAATAGTTATAATTATTCGTTATTTCTTTGCATCATTAGAAAAGCAAAAAAAGATCCGAAATTCCCCCACTATAAATCTCATTATACGATAGTTATCTGGAGCTAGATAACCTTTTCAGCAACCAACGGACTGAGCCTCATTTTCTAAACACTGATCAGCCCTGTTTGTCCCTCGTGACGTAAGCGATGTTTTGGTTTTTTTTCAAAGTTCGCAGTGCACAAAAATTCTGATTAAGACAAAGCTAGGGATTATATTGTAATCCAACAAATTATACAAGCGATTATCCAGAGAAAGAGCCATTTCCACACGACAGAAAACAACCCCCTTGTTATTGTTTAAGAAAGCTCTATAGAACAGACATGTGACAGATAAATCTGTGTGTATATGTAAATGAGTGACCTTCATGGAGTGGTGGCACTCCACAGAGCTTGAGTTAGGAAAGGGCAGGACAACTTTTACAAGAGAGACAAACAGCCATGTCTTTTATGGCAACAAAGGATTAAAAGGGTTCACCCGACAGCGTAGTCCGTCCCTTAAATAAACAAGTTCGAATAATTCAAAACAGCGCATGGAACACAGTGCAGGAAGATATCAGGGAGTACAGTGGGAACCCTCGCTGGTAAACTGTTAATACCTATTGTCTGGAAGGGCTAGTGGGGGTTTGGGGGAGGGGAGGCTCCTCTTATCCTTTTCGGACAGATTCGTTCAGCATGAACTGCATTGTGTTAAAAAAAAAAAACAGCTATTGTACAGTGAGAGGTGGACCAGGTCCACTAAGATGGAGAGTTGGCCTCACATGTCAATGGACAAAGGAAATATCGGGATTATTTGAGAATAAAACAGTGAAACGCAGATGTGCCGGGCAGGTCCTGTTCCACTGTTTTCCTGATGATAAATCGCTGTAAAAATGTCTTATTTTTGGGGCATTTTACATCCAAAACGTAAAAAGTTGCTACTGTAAATAAATCTTGTAGATAAAGCTTGTCACTAGCTTCCAAACATCCGTTCTTTTTGCCAAACATGACTTCGTCCAACACCTGGAGGTATTTAATACTACCGGACGAAAAAGGAAATAATAATCTTGTTCCTGTGCCACCCGACAAATTTAGAGTTTTCCAGATTGACTGAACAAAGCGGTAAACAAGCCGCGAACGGGCACCGATGCATCTTTTGTGTGGATCTGAAGATGTGTTGCTAGAGATTGTGTCGTGGCTTTATCGGTTGTGTCATCGGATGGGTCTCGGTGTCGCCTGCAGGGGCCACACCCTGTTCAGACTGGTTCCTCCACGGGATCTATCAACACATCCCAACTTCAGATACCACCAAAGTTGTCACTGTGCAAGGATGTGTGCACAGTGACAAGTAAATACAATGGCTTGAACCTGAATCCGCACCATGTTAAGAACAGGCCTCCTGTAAAGAGTCCATGATGTGAAGATGGAACAATATGAAGCAGGATGATGACTAAAACTTTTAAACTTCCTTCCGAGCTGTAAATGGATTGCTTAGGCTAGGTTATATGGCTTTTTTTTTTTTTTTTTGCTCTGCCAGCAGTTTAGAATGCGTTGATCAATAACAGCATGACCAAAAGTCTACTCCAGACTCCAACACCATGTCATTAGCATAGGAATTGATTCGGTTGCAGAACTCCTGGTAAAGAGTGATAAAGCTGCCTATGTAAGCACACAGAGCAAGCCCGGGGGGGGGGGGGAATGCCACATCTGTTATGCTGAGCACACTGCCATCGGCACTGCTCTCTAACTGGGAAACTTTTCCTCTGCTCACAGTACGTGTCTTATTCGAGGCCGTTCCCGCTCTCTGACGGCAAAGAATCTCCACAAAATCCACCAAGGGCATTTATGAAATGACTTATCGGAAACTCCAAACACACTGACTCTTCACGAAAGTCCCGTAAGCCGTCTCGAACCTTGCAAAAATCCACCAAACACATACTGATCATTTCAACAGACCCAACGTAAAAACGCATCTGGAAGAGGCAGAACAGGTGTCGAAACCCAGCCTTATCTAAGATAAAGAACCTTGTGAGTTTGATTTCGGGCAGGAGGACCGGGCTCTGATAAAAGAGACCCGACGTTTATATTCGGAACAAAACCTCCTCTGTATTTAAGAGACAAACGTTGAAACGCAAAAAAACCTGACTCATCCCGCCTGACACAGTAACACTTCAATTAAAATAGAAATAAGTGTTTCCGGTTCCCACACAACCGCTGACTCGACATCTTTAAGCTGGAACAAAGGTGTCATTCAGCTGTTCTGATCCTGTGAGACAAGAAGGGCCTGGAAGTCAGATCGGGGTCCAGAAGCGGTCCTGCAGGCATCCTGCGGCCGGGCCTAACCGGGCTCCGAGGGGC